>NW_027158908.1:0-1062 GCF_002600585.1 Cystoisospora suis
GGGCGTTCAACAAAGAAAAAGGCGATCGTCGGGGTTGAACACCTTTCCCCGAGATCACATAACAACCCGAACCACTCTTGAACCTCTTGGAGGTAAATAGATAACACGTTCTGGTTCTTCTGTTTTCCGTTTCGGGTTCCTCCCGAGCTCTTTTCTGTGAAAGAGCGACCCTTTCTATCCATGGTCTCATAACAGTTAGCTTCACGTAGTCCTTTTCCGTTATCCACAGACTCCCTCTACCATCTCCACATTCGTTCTCCTTCAATAGACTTCCCTGATCCTGGTAATCCCTCTGACGCGCCTGATTGAACTCCGTCTGTAGTTCGGAACTGTCTAAAATCTCCCCTCTTGAAACTTTCCAACGAACAATCCTTCCAAGTGGACGAGTTTCCACGCTCCCTAACGAGTCTAGGGAGGCGTTCGGCTCCAAAATCCCCCTTAACCTTAGTCGATTTCTAGAAGTTGTCCCCAAAAACTGTCGGAGGTCTGCTCCGATCAGGGATGTCACTTCCTGAAAGAAGTCTCGGAACTCTGTTCCTATTCCCTGAAGTTTGCTCCACACGTTAATGGCTAGGGTCTTTATAAATAGACCCCAAAAAAGAACACATTAAATCCCAAGCAGGAAACTAGCTCTTAGACATTTCCGGTAGCTTAAAAGAGCTACCTGGAGAAACCGTTTGGTCGAGTGAACCCATTTCGATTGTCCTGCGGCCCGTCGGCCGAAGCTCCCAACGCTCTCCTCAAACGGGAGATGGACCGACACGTTCCACAAATCATGATTCCTCCACCAGTGATCCTCCTGAAAACTGTCCTTTCGTGATTCTCCCGAACCTTTCTCGGCTTCTGAGGTGACTGTCTGCTCTTCCCCCTCCATCCTGTTGTAGGTGCCCGAAACCGAGGATCGGCTACCACGGCCCGCGCTCACTCGGACCGTAGGCGGGTCGGGACTTAGTCCGACCGCTTGGTCAGCTACACTCTCCCCGGCCGTTGTCACCTCCGGCCATTCCAACCAGAGCCTTCTGACTAACTGCCATCCCTCCAAGCCAACTATCTGTTCTTCTT
>NW_027158909.1:0-911 GCF_002600585.1 Cystoisospora suis
AACCAAAAGTTGAACCTGAAAATACAGGAACAGCAAGAACTTACCCAAGTAGAGGAACAGCAGAGCGGTTTTCTTCCCCGACCCGTCGAATGGAGCTGTCCGAACAGTCGTCCTCGATGCCGGAGGACAGCTCAAGGTTCATTTCCTGGTCGGGACATTCCGACAAGGAAGATTCGTCTTCCTCAATGTCGAGTGCCCGGGCCACCAAGCCTTGGTGGGGCTGGATTCGCCGAGGGAGAGCTAAGCTGGAGCGGGGTGTTGTAGCACGCGCCATGTCTAAGGGGCTGTACACACACCAAAAGTACGAAGGGAAGGTAGATAGAGCAAGGGAAGCAGCAAGTGAAACCTTTAAGTGGGTAAGAAACCCTGGAAGCGAACCGGGGGTGAGTCAGGAGGTGACCGAGAGTGAGGAAGAGGAAGGAATTTGGTGCCAAATGATAAAGGAAAGCCTACCGAAGTCAGGTATTGACTTCAGGAAAGGGAGATTGGAGGTGGAACGACTAGTAGAAGTGAGGAAAAAAGATCAAGATAAGAGATTGGGGAGAAATGAACCGTTGGAAGAACCAAAGAGATACCCAGAGACGGTCGAACTTACGGAGGAAGAGGGAGAGATGGTCAGAATCGACCTGGGAAGCAAACCAAAACACGGAAAAGAAGTTAATAAAGTAAAATTGGAAGCGTTACCGAATTAGGAAAGTGTAAAGAAGTGTTGGAGTGAAGGAGGAAAGGGAAATGAGTCTTTTAGGGGGTCGAGCCAAGGGCGTCGAACACCTGACAGTGGTCATCCGGCCACGCTCCACCGGAAAACTCGACCAGACTACGAAGATAAAGAGTTAAAGAAGAGTCAGGAACTCATTAAAGAACCTCAACATATAGGGAGCTGGGAGAAAGAAGAACAGATAGTTGGCTTG
>NW_027158910.1:0-208 GCF_002600585.1 Cystoisospora suis
CAGGGCGCGACGCGGCACAGCGCGCAGACACGCCCCGCCGAACAGTGCGACGCATTCTTCGGGGGCAGACATAATAGTTCCATCAGAACTATTATTCTGCACTATAGGGAGAGTGCGGAAGAATACACGGGGGAGAGATGGTTCAGTTGCGGTGTGTGTGGTGGTGCGCCGGCGCGAAAGCGCGCGCGCAAGAGAGAGAGCCCAGATC
>NW_027158910.1:761-976 GCF_002600585.1 Cystoisospora suis
AACGGTGCGCGCGGGAGCATAAGAGAGGGTGCGCCTGAGAGCGCAGAGGAGAGCGCGCAAGAGAGCGCAGAAAGGAGAGCGTACCGCGGTAAAGAAGAGAGTAGAAACGGAAGTGTAGGAGAAAACGCTATCGATAGTGTGCAGAGAAGTGGGAAGGATAGCGCGCGGAGGAGTGGAAGGGAGCGCGCGCGAGAAAAGGTGAAAGCTAACGCGCA
>NW_027158911.1:0-11753 GCF_002600585.1 Cystoisospora suis
CATTATTCAACACACACCACTCTCTTACTCTACTGCCCCACTTCTATATACGCTCTTGTTGGAGACAGTTCGTCTATACACCCTGGAGTCACCGTGATACATGTTGTAGACAGAGAGTGACATAGATAGAGGTATGATCTTGCTCTTGACGTCTCTGTGTGTCGAGACACGCAAGCAGACGTCTTTACAGGTATATTGTACAGGAAGAGTCTTTCCATGGTCTTTCTACATACACTGAACTTTCTTCCCATCCTTCTAGATATATAGCTACTCTTTTCATGAACCCTCTTCGCATGTATCAATGTACATACAGTCCTCTCAAACAAAGGTCATGTCTATATATATATATATACATGTAGGTGGCTAAGCTGCCTTGCTTGCCGCGTATGTCCTAGTGTACACATAGGACCCATATTTTCCTCTTGGAGTATCTTCTTTGCATGTCCTTGAGACATATGGATCTACATAGATCCATATAGGAGTAAAATACACACATAAACCAGTCTTAAGGATCACGATCTATCGTCTTTCCATTTCTACAGATTCTCAAAGAAACTTCCACCCCTTATCGATCTATCTATCTATCTGTATTTCAGTCCATCTTCAATCTCTCTACCTCCATTGATCCACCTATCTATCTGTCATCTGTCTATGCATCTATCCATCTATCTCTGTCTGATCAAGATGTCTCTCTCGATATAAGTCTTTTCTTTCTCTTCGTTTCTCTTGTTCTTTCTTTCCTTCTTTCATTCTTCGTCCTCTCTTCTTCTTTTCTATATATATATCTCTGTCTGTTTGTGTGTCTTTTGTTTCTTTTGTCTTTAGCTGCCTCGGGAGAGTCACCCGTGGTTTTTTGTCTTTTGGCTACTTTTGTGTTACATCTGGATCGTCATTTACATTCTCTTCATCGGTAAGCCACACCCCCTCCCTCTCTCTCTCTTTCTCTCTCTCTTCCATCCGATAGACAAGAGTAGTGATCTTCTTCATCTTTGGCTGACCAAGAAGAATGAAATAAAGCTAAAGATAAGAAAAGAAGAAGAAAAGGAAGAAGAAAGAGGGTAGCAGAAGAAAAAGATAAGAAAAGACAGAATAAGATAGAGAAAAAGAAGACGTAGGAGGGACGTGGAATGAAACAGATATCTAAGCACATCGTCATTCACGGACCCTACGTACATAAGAATACTTATACAAGCAAAGAGGTGTGTAGATGGCGATTTGGATTTCTCAATTTCCTCCTCCTCCCTTTACTCGCGTGGTTGATCTTGTTCATCTCTTTTCTCTAGTTTAAGCTCTAAAGATAACCTATAATGGAGATCCATGGATATGTCTCTACGTAAATCTGTCTGTCTGTCTATTTGAACTCACCCCCTTATCCTTCTCTCTCTCAGTCAGTGTGGCTCTTCTTCTCTTCTCCCCCGATCATCTTGCTCATGATGTGGATGATGCGGTCGACATTTGGGGTGGAGGTGACTGATAGATAGACTCGTTGGCTGATTCGTCATGATCCTTCTCTTCCTCCTGCTTCTCCTCCTCCTTCTCTTTTACACAAACTCTGCAGTAGGGCTTGTTCATTCATCTACTTCTCTCTCTACTTATGTGCCTATATACATACATATACATATATATACATACATATACATATATATACATACATATACATATATATACATACATATACAGATATGTGTGTAGAAACGTCTTTCAGAGTGAAGGGAAGAGCGGCTTTTTGCCTGTCTTTTGCCTGTGGTAGCTGAAGATGCTTTTCTTTTGTTTCTGTCTATGGAATGTCTGGCACGAATGAGAGAGGTGTTTAGGCGATGATCTCTTCTTCCTTCTTTTCTTTTTCTTCTTTCTAACGATAAGAGAGAGAGAGGAAAGT
This sequence comes from Cystoisospora suis, assembly GCF_002600585.1. Taxonomy (NCBI): domain Eukaryota; phylum Apicomplexa; class Conoidasida; order Eucoccidiorida; family Sarcocystidae; genus Cystoisospora; species Cystoisospora suis. Next base: position 1,880 of record NW_027158911.1, read on the forward strand.
GTCTCTGTCCTAGGAGGTGTTTCTTCTTTCTTGTCTTCAGTAGTTGACGCTTCTGTCTGTAAGAGCAAGAGAAACAAGAAGAAGACGAAGAAGAAGTGAAGAGCCTAGGATGATCTTCTTCTTGTTGTTCTTTCCATTTGACATATTCTTTTTCTTCATCCTCATCTCCTTTCAATTCTTCTTCTTTTTCTCCTTCTGTTTTCCTTCTTTTTCTTTTCTTCTTTTCAGTGTTGGCGGTGGTCTTTGAGATTCGCGCCCGGCGGGCTGAGAGAGACTTGCAGCTTCTACAGAATGAAGACATGCTTAGGAGGTAGGGGACAGAGAGACTCCCTTCGACCTCTCTCTCCTTCTCTCCCTCCATCTCTCCATAGCCTGTCTACATTTCTCTACTTGTCTATTCTATAGTAACCGCAGGAGTCCTATGCCTGTCTTTCTATTCTTCTTCTTACAATAGGTTGTATCTATCTGTATCCAATCTATCTATCTATCTGTCTATTTATTTATTTATCTGTCTATGTATCATTAATCCATCTATTTGCTTATCATTAACCTATCTATCTATTTATCATGGTGGAGATCAAGGGAGAGATGCAGTAGAGAGAGAGTGGAATGTGTCTATGAGGGATCTCTACGTCCTTCACTCTTCTTGTGTCTCACCTGTCCCTCCATACGATATGTAAATACCTATATACATATATATACATATACATACATATATATACATATACATACATATATATATATATGTATATATCTATAGTATCCAGTACATGGCCACGTGACAAACAAGTCTCTCTCTCTACGCTTATGAATCTATATGTATGTATATGTATGTATATATAGCTGTATGTAGTTATATACAGGTGTGTATATCTAGGTTTGTATCTACCCGTACGTACCTGTCCGCATTGAAGCTAGCTGTTTGAAAACTCTTTCTTTACGTTGTGACGGGTCACACACATGGAGATGCACATAGACAGATGCACAGATATGTATATGTATATGCCTATGTATGTGTATGGATGTATGCGTATAGAAGTGTATGTGTGTGTTGTATGTGTGTAGGTGGGGGCGTATAAATGTGTTCGCTCAGTACGGCATTCACATTCTCAAGAAAGGACTCACCACTGGTATGAATCAAAGGACAGAAAAGGAAGAAGAAAACGAAAAAGAAAAAGAAAAAGAAGAGAAAGAAGGACAGAAAAGGAGAAGAGAATGAAGAACATCGAGTCATTCTGCTTCTTCACAACTCTCTTGAGAAGTGCCTTCTTTTCCTAGTACCGCATACGGCATAGACAAAGCTATATATACATATGTGTCTATACACAGAGATACATGTACGTATATGTATATCTATATACATCGTATTTCTGTGGCCACTCCTGGAATGTAGGAGTAGAAGGAGTAGACGTAGAAGGGGCACTGGGGTGACGAAGTGAGTAGCGAGAAAAGTCATCTCTGCGTGTAAGAATACAAAGACATAAGAATAAGAATATGAATATGTATGACTGGTTCGTTACGTCCGCCTCCCTGCGTGTAGATCGGCGGCGTGGAAGTATGAGTCTATTCTATCGAACTCGTGTGAATTGACACACATAGAATCAAGGGAAAGAAAGAAGAAGAAGTCCTTCTTCCTGTAGAGGGTGGATGTGTATTTGGCCTTCCTTAGTCCATTCAAGGCCTCCACAGATGGCGGTGACTATAGATAGATAGATAGATAGATAGATAGATGCAAATCTATCTTCTATTTACCTTCCATTTATCTTTAATCTATCTATCTCTATTTATCTATCTATCCGTCTATCTGTCCTTTTGTCCTCTATCTGTTGGTCTTTCTTCTTCATTATCTCTATGATGGTAAGAACTAGAAGAAGAAGATAGAATTGTTTACAGGAGGAGTAGAGTCTGAGGACGAGGCTTATCAGTCCCCTCCTTTCTTCCTCGCACTTCACAGACAGCATTCATCCTCTTTCTCTCTCTTTCTCGTCTCGTTCTTCTCTTCATTCTTATCATGTGTTTCTCTCGATTCTTTCTTTCACGTCTTCTCTTCTTTTTCTGTATGGTGATGTGTATGTACGATTTTCGGGTGTATGTACACACAGATCAGATCCAGAGTCTTCCGCATCAGAAGTTGTCTGTCGTGCCAGTTGATCAAACTTCCTGTTCCATATGCCTTGAAGATTACCATGTAGGAGATGACGTCAGGCTCCTTCAACCATGCGGACATCTCTTTCATAAAAGGTAGACACAAAATACCAAAGACCTCTTCATCTCTCTCTCCTTATCTCTCTCTTTCTCTCTATCTTCTCTCCTTATCTCTCTCTTTCTCTCTATCTTCTCTCCTTATCTCTCTCTTTCTCTCCATCTTTGTTTCTTTTGTCACTGCATGTGTGTTTGTCTCCTCATGTTATCTTTCTTTCTCTTCTCTTATCATTTCGTCTCTCCTCTTCTCTTTTCTCTTTGACTCTTTTCTTTGGAGATCTCGATGGCGGTCTTGATCTTCTCTTCTTCACGCTAGATTTCTGTCGGTTGAAGACTGGCTGTTTGCATCTATCTTTGTCGTGATGCTACTTAACATAAACCATTCATTCACTACTGGATCAGTCTAAAGAGATAGGACAAGAAGAAAAAAGAGGGGGTTCCAACTTTCTCATACAGAGGCTTCTTCTTCCATCTAGTTCAAGATCCATTCTCACACTGGAGCATGCATGTAGAGATATTTTTATTTCGATCTTGCTAGAAAGATAGACATAAATAGATCGATAGACATAGATCGATAGATAGATGGACTGAAGATAGATTCACTTGTTGATCTTTTCCGCCTGGATGTCTTTGTCTCCTCGGCTGTATCTCCTGCTCTTTAGTCTTTTGTTCTCTCTGTCTTTAGTCTATCTCTCTATTTCTCTCTGTATCTATCTAAGACTGTGTTCATTGATAGTTCTAGTGAGTCTATCCATTCTTTCTCTCTTCCTCTCACTTTGTCTTTCTCTCCTCCACATATCTGCTTGTATCGATATATACATACATTCGTACATGCATCTACTATATACATCTCTATGTATACAGAATTCTATTTGTATATCGATCGAGCGTATCAGCCGGTGGTCTATTGATGTCCAGCTGTAGACGCCTATACGTATTCGTCCACTCTACATAGGAGTTATCCGAAGTGTATGTACACCGACTGATGAATAATCCGTCTTGGTCTATTTAAAATAGACTGTATCAGATCGACTGTATGATGCTGTCTTCATCCTTCCCTAGTGAGTTGAGTGAACTTCTCTCGCCTTCCCTCCATACATCTTCATGTACCCCTCTCTCTCTCTATCTCTATCTCTCTCTCCCTTCTTCTTTTTCTTTTTCTTCTTCAGCTGTATCGACATTTGGTTGTTGAGAAATGCAGTCTGTCCGAATTGTAAAGGGTCGATCTTCTGTCCCTCGTCTTCATCTTCTTCTTCAACGCAGTGTAGCGGGAATAGCAGTGAGAGAGACTGTGAAGAAGGAGAAAGACCTTCTCATCTAAGCGGTCACCCTAACACCGAGCAACGCAACAGTAGCGCTGGTATTCATCCTAGAGAAGGTGTGGACGATCTTCCTTTTTATCGTGGGAGAGAAGCCTATGCTGATTCGGATGATATATTCGATGAAGAGGCATGGATCGGAGAGGATCCTTCTTCTTCTTCTCGGAATTTTCATTCTCCCCTCCGCTATGTTCTCAGAGAAGATTCTTCACGGCTATAGTCAAGGTGCTCTTACAAGTAGAGACAGGTACGAAGAAGGATGCAGGAGGATTGCTAAGAAAGAAAGAGAAGGGAAAGCGACTCCTCTCTCTCTCTTCTTCTTCTTCGGGTTTCTTTCCTTGCCTTCAAGGCTCTCTTCGTAAATGGTCGTATGTGTGTATGTGTTTCGTGAGATCCTCCCTTATTTACGATTTGTCTGTCTATTTCATTTCTTCTTACTCTTCATTATCTTCTGCTCCTTTTTCTTCCTACCTGTATTTCTCTTCTTTTCTATGTCGAAGTGAGAAAGGGGACGATGTTGAGAGAGTCCCTTTCTTCGAGAGACAGCAGGAGACATGCCGGCCTCTTTCATCTATATAAAAACCTTCCTGCTTCACCCCCAGTCCATCTGCATATCCAGTATCATAGAGATTAAAGATAGATACATAAGATAGACTAAAGATCAGAGATCGAAACAAGATAGATACAGACATTCGCGGCTTCCGTTTGGATCGTAGTCTGGCGTAGTAGTAGAGTTAAGCAGTGCCTCTTTTGGAAGTGTATGTGTGTGTGTGTATGTGTGTCGTAGTTCGTTATATAAGACTGAAGGTCGTGGTGGCTACCTACAGTACTTTTGTGTATTTTTTCTCTCTCTTTTCGGCTTTTCTTTTGCATGTCTTCTGTCTCTTCTTCTTCTTCTTTCTCTCGGTGTCCTTGTCTCGCAGAGTGAATGGAGAAAAGAGCGTGAAGAAGAAAAAGAAGAAAAGGAGAAGCTTGCAGGAGAGCAAGGAGGAAGAGAAAGAAGAGAGAGAAGCTTCTCTTTTTCTTGCATTCATTCTGTCGTTTTTCCTGTCTTTCTTTCCTGTGAAAAGATGGCGATGAATCATAGGTCAGCATAGAAGGTCTTGCACTTCATAGGCTATAAACATGTACAGAGAAGAAATGAAGAAGAAATGTGTTGCTATTTGAATGAGAGAAGATGTGTTGCTTTCTTCTTTCTCTCCCTCTCTCTTTTCTTCTCTTCAAGAGACAGTACACTGACCTTGTGTCTCCTCCATCCATCCTTCAATCATTCCCTTGTAATTTCTCAAGTCGGAAAGAAAGAAGAAGAAGAAGAATTCCCCACGATTTGTCTTTCATGGAAGGAACGAAATGAAGCTAAGGAAGGAGAAAGCGAATCGATGGATACGCAGGAGCTAGCTAGCTCGCCATCATTCCGGTCGTGTCGATTCAGTCGGTTGATATGAATACTCCATCCATCATAAGATAGAGAGACAGAAGGGGGCTTTTGCTTCTTCTCTCTTTCTTGTCCCCTCCAGAAGAAAGGTTTTCTTCTTTGATTTTTTCTTTCTTCCTTTGCCTTGCTCTTCAGAGTGGGTAGGCTTGTCTTTCTCATCTTCTCTTTGCTTCTCCATCGTCGTTTTTCTCTTGTCTTTCCTCCCTCCATTCACATTCTAAACGTCACGCGCATGAGCCAACTATTTCAACAGATCACGTCTCTTCCTCTATTCTTCATTCATATGATACCTACACATACATACACATACGTAGACATACATATGCATACATACATACATATTCATACATACATATTCATACATATTCATACATTCTACATATACACTCGGTAGATAGATAGATCGATCTGTGTGTGTCGTCATGTCTTTGTTTCTCTCAGTCTGTCTGTCTGCTTTTTCCCTTCTTTCTGTGTGTCACTGTGAACGGAATGCTTTTTGAATCTTCATGAAGAAAAGAAGGATCATCAGGAAGAAGACAGGAAAGAGAAGACGAAGAAGAAGAAGAAAGGAAGACAGTGAAGAAACGAAGACAGAAATGAAGTGAAACACTCCTCAATGAGTGATACTAGTACTAGTAGTCGTAATCGTACTCATAGTAGTAGTGGTAGTAGTAGTGGTAGTCTAACTGTCTTTCTTCTTCTTACTCGTCTCATTCTTATCGAGGCAAGAGCATTTTCTTCGCCTTCAAGTGGAACCTCCTTCCTGTTTTCTCCTCCTGACCATTTTCTATGCATGCAAATCATTTGCTAAGCCTCTCTCTTTCTCTCTCATTCACCGTTCATTCATCCATTCTTCTTCCTCTTCTCATTCCTGTGTGTTCTTCCCTTACTTTCTTCTCGGTTCTCTTCTTCTCCTCCTCTTCTGGAGAATTCACTGCAGATCCGTCAGTGAAATGTAAAAAGAGAAGAAAAGAAAAGAGAAGAAAAGAGAAGAGAAGGGATTTGCGCTTGATGAGAAACGATGGCGAAGTGGAGTAGAATGAAGCAATAAGAAGACAGAAGGCTTAAAGTAGGTAGAGAGGACAAGGAAAGAAGATTGAGGATGATCAAAGAAGAAGAAGAAGGGATAAGAGTCGTTGTTCCTTTTCTTTCTCTTTTTTCTTTTTCTTCTTCTTCTCTTCACGAAGCAAGGATGCTTTTTCTTTTCTGAGTTTTCTTCTTCCTTTACATTTCTTCTCTTCATCTTGTTCTCTCCCTTTCCTTTCATGTCTTCATTGTATAAGTGTAGCAATAGCAGTAGCAATAGCTGCCTGTGTGTATCTGGGGGTCCTACATCGATCTAGGCCATCGATGGTATGTGGATGGGTAGAATCGATCTTTCTTTCTCCTTCTCTGTATCAATATGTCATGCTCTACCCACCTGTCTATGCATCTCTCTACACATAGATGAAGGACGCGTGAGTGTATGTATTCTCCTTTCGTACATCAGGAGTACATATATATATATATATATTTGTATTGCCTATACATACATATACATATGTGCGTGTGTGCATGTGTATGTGTATGATGGATGAGAGATACTCTGTATCAAGGAAGTGTATGAAGGAGAGAGAGGGAGAGAGAGAAGAAGCTCAACAAGATAGAAGAGAACAGGTAGAAGAAGTAGGAGAAGAAGAGAAAGAAAAAGAAGTAGTAGAAGAAAAGAGACAAAGAGAAAGAAGAAGAAGAAAAGTGTAGAAGAAGGTGATGATGAGGTGTTTCTTGGAAATCGGTTCATCGTCTTATTTCATCCTTGTTTCCTTTCACGTCGATTGTCTAGCTGGCATCATCGATTCATTCCTCCCTCTCTCCCTCTCCCTTCAAACCCCCCTGGGCTTCAGATAGTGTGTGTTGACCTCCCTTTCTCTCCGTGAGTGCATGCAGTTACAATTTACGAATATCGATGGTGGAGCTCTTCTTTGGTATCATACGTAAAGAACAGTCGCTCCATCGATGAAACAGACCTTTCTCATCATGTCTTTTTCTTCCACATTGTTGACCTTCATTCAAGTCAAGAAGAAAAAGAAGAAGAACGAAGAGAAGTGAAGAGTGTATGGAGCAAGCGTGTCTATGTATCTGTACCTGTTTATCTCTCATTCATTTAGAAAGGAGAGAAGATCCAAGAGAAGAAAATGACGCGGGAGAATGAAGGTGCTCTCCATTTCCTACTGAGCTCTATTTTGATCTAGTCGTAGTAGTAGTAGTAGGAATGATGATCGCAATACGAATTATAATAATACAAACTCATACGAATACGACTGCTGCTAGGTGGCGATACATGGAAGAAATGATAAGAAGAAGGATAGGAGATAGAGAGAGATAGAGAGATAGAGATGGAGAGAGAGAGAGAGAGATAGAGATGGAGAGAGAGATAGAGAGATAGAGATAGAGATAACAGGGTGTCTTTTTCTTTCTCTTATTCACTCTGATGCACTGCTGCTATTGCTACGATTCTCTAGTGGTATCTACACTAGATAGTCATGTGTCTATGTGCATGTGTGTGAATGGATTTCTCTTCAAACTGCTATCATTAGGTTGACTTTTTTTCTTTCCAAAGAAAGGAAGGAACATTCTCCCTGTACTCTATCTCGATCAGAATGAGGGGAGAGAAGAAAAAGAGAAAGAAAAGAGAAAAAGATGGCCGGACTCGATTGGAGCTCGCGGAGTGGTGAAAAAGATCAGAAAGAAATGAAGCCCTAGATAGATAGATAGATAGACAGATAGATAGATAGATAGGAGAGATGGTCGTAAATGGAGAGAAAACAGTCAGGCACACATCGGTGTCGGGTGCGTTCAAGTCTTCTCTGAACAGACAGGGGTTGACAAAACGGAGTTCATATACAGCGTGCGCCGCGAACGGGCATACGAATAACTCGAAGGGCAGATATGTCTGTAGTGACAAGCAAATGATCGCTCAGAGAAAGATGCTACACCTCCATCTGGACGGACACGGAGGGATCTGTGGGAACAGTTGGTCCTAGCTCTATTCAGCCACGCCGCTCGTGGAAGCTTTGAGTAGTATTAGTTGCCTGCTGTAGGGCGGGCGAAGAGGCTCCAGGCTGGCATGCTTGATCGTGGCGAGTCTGCTTTGCCAGGAAAGACTGTACAAGTTTTTTCCTCTGCTGCGAAGATTCCCCCTTGTGTACACCCCCGAGAAGCAAGCAAGCAACCCAACAAGCCGACCGGTGGATCAGCAAAAATGAAGATTCTCAAAAGCGCGGGTGATCACAATCCTACTGCCGGTTCCTTGTGCATTTGCTCTTTAGAAGCTCCGTAGCAACGCCGATCCCTCCTCATTCACATCGGAAAGTCCGCGACTGGATGAGGGTCTGGACTCTCGATGTGGCAGAGCTCTTCTTCTCCGTGTCTTCATCCACTCCGGAAGGGTGAAGTTGGGCGGTCTGGAGGCACCAAGAGAAACAACTCCAGCCAGCACATCGTCCCAGTAGAACTGCGTCTGCGGTGCCGCATGAGTGACCGATAATCAGGAATGGTACCAGAAGAAGGGCACCGCAAGAATGCGGCGCAGAAGGCAAAACTGGTTTTCACTTGCTAGATGGGACTTGGCAACTACCCACCTTCACGAGGAGGAGGTGGACTCAGTAGTGGGTGCAGACGCCAGTACGGACGTTAGTAAAGACGAGTGAGGCCTGTACCCTTACCGCGCTGGTGCAGGTGAATGACTGTTGTGGATCACGAGTTGTCGCCCTCCTCTTCCTATCCGGCCTAGCATGAAACGGACCACCTACGACTGTCGCTTGCAGTAGCTGCGCGGGAAGGCGCCGAGACCACTGGTTGCCTCTCAGAAGACACCGGAAACAACGCAAGGGATGGGTGGTGTCTGTGGTCTCGCAGAGAAAGACGTTACAGCAGAGAAGAGAGGTAGTAGATGGGGAGAGTGACGCAGACTGGAGCGTGCAAGGCTTCTTGCTGATAAGACGACGAAGCAACAGAGAAGAACCGGGCAGTGGCAATATCGCCGATCTGGCGTCCGGAGATCGCTGCGGTCGACCGGCCGCGGGACGCGATGGTCCCTCGGTTGGTGTTCGTTCGACTCGCCACGGTAGCTAGCTCGAGGACCATTCTTGATTTGACCATTCACGAAGAAGCAGCACCGCTACACCGCTTCAGTCATCTCTTTTCTTGCTATTTCGAACAGATTTCAAACCTTGACTCTTGCTTTCGCCATTTTCTTGCGACCTTCTCAGCCTAGACTGATCTTTCATCCGGCAATTGGACTGGCTCTGCCCTCGAGAGCGAGACCTGACTCGGTGGTGCTTAGTGCTCCATCCTGGCTGACATTTTCTTGAACTCCGGTTTTCTCTCGTCAGTCGTCTGTATGCGAGAGGACACTTTGCCATTTGGGGGAGTTCGTTTCGTGAGATTTTGAAAAGATATCTGTTTTTTCGTTCCGACCTGGCGACAGATCGTCTTGCTTTCCCTCTGATCCATTTCTGGAAAAGAGAGCGAAATCTGTGATCTTGCCGAGTCAGTCGTGTAAATTCTCATCTTCTCTTTTGGCTTTACGCCCAGCAGAAGCGCCCTTCCGGCATCGGTCGGAACTGCTCCTGTGGCAACGTTTTTCTCCGGCGAGGAAAATCATGACGGCCGGATTGTTCATGCGGCTCTTCCAGGCCTTCGAGCCAGTGACCCAGCAGCCGCAAACACACCAACAGGTGACCACCTCGCAAAACATGTCTTCCAGCGGTTACGCCAACTCAGTCGCTGCGATGGAGGCGCAGGAAGTCCACACGGAGACCCCCGCGAACGTCAACGTCGTCGGCATGGAAAACATGGAGTTGCTGCCAGGCCGCGAAACGACAGGAACTCAAGACAGCGAGGTGCGTCAACGATCAGCGAGTACTCCGGTAGAGAG
>NW_027158912.1:0-363 GCF_002600585.1 Cystoisospora suis
TTCCTGCGGGACCGAGGCCCCGCCTGGCTGGGTGTCGATGGCCGTCGCCAAAGGATACAGACTCAGGGAAGAAGGCTGCACTTCGCTGTGGTGTGCCGCTGAGACCGCCTGCTCTGCGGAGGCGCTTGCCTCTTCACTAGGGTTGTTTAAGCTCCCATGAAGGAATGACTGCTCAGTCGCTCTGCTGTTCGGGTTAACAGGGTAGTCGCCAGTCGCTGCCTCCCTTGTGGTAGCTTCTTGTTCCTGCTCGCTGGTGCTTCCATATGTTGCTCGACGCCCGAGGAGTCCAGTTTCGTTTTTCCTCTGCTCTCTCCGTTTCCTTCTGATTTTTCTCTGTAATCGACACTGCAGGTCACTTTCGTA
>NW_027158912.1:527-1680 GCF_002600585.1 Cystoisospora suis
CTTGATGCGCAATCTATGCAGCGCAACAAAGGCGCACATTCCAATAGAAGCCCTGCTGTTGTAGCCGCAGTTGCCGTATCTGCCGTACCCCGGCAGGAGACGAATGGTGGTTCGGGAGACAGGTGCAGCCCGGCCAACCGAGCCGACTTGGCAGCAGGTGCGGATATGCTGACCACAGCCGGCACAGCAGCATTTCTGGATGAAGCGCCTGCGGTTACGTCAGTGAGACCACCTACCGAACGGGCAGCAGCTGCTTCCATTCCCGGGAGAAGAGATGGGCCACGGGGCAGAGGGGTGCCAGAGACAAAAAAACCGTATTCAGTGACGTGGCTTCCACTGCTAGCAACACCGGAGAGACTCCGACTGAACACTGGTGGGCCCGGAACTGGAAAGGGTGTCAACGTGGTTGCTGAAGTCCTTGCCCCGGAGTTCCGTGTTGTACTCTCAACGGACCCGGCAGGCGCGGCGCTCCCGCGTGCGACATGGCCCTCTGAGATGGGGCAAGCAACGAGTGGAGTTGAATGGAATGCAGCGTTTTTCTGCAGATTCTGGTTGACAGTTTTAGCAGACCCCGCGTTCCCCAAGAGAGCGCGNNTCCAATGCGACTGCAGGCGCGCTGAACCCCCACCATGCTGCCCTTCCTAGGTATCCGTAAGGCGCTTGCGAAGATGTGTCCATCTGTCCCGACTGTGGCTGTTGCAGCGAAATTGCCGGAGCATTCGGCGCGGAAGTACTACCTCGGTGGGACCTCGGCTCGGGCGGAAGTCCTGCAAGGACGCTTCCGTGTGAAAGCCCTGGGGAGAACAGCCGGTGCATCTGTGGCTGCTGCGGTGGAGGAGGTGCCAGGTGTCTACTAGAGAGCTGTGCCGGGTGGTCGGGATGTAAAAGGGGCGGTACACTGTGAGTGCGCGGATGATGCTGAGGGAGCTGTAAAATCCGCTGCGACCCGGGAGCTGTGAACGATGTCTGTGGAGTCGGTACGGGTTGTGCTCCTTGGGGTGCCTGTTGTGGCTGCTGCGTGAAGAGCGGCTGCTGCTCCGGTTTTCCCGTATGAGGCCTTACAGGAGGAGGTGGGAACGAAGCCCCCGTCTTCGCGTGATAGAAGAGGTCCCTCGTGGGGCCGGAGAATCCGGGTTGCGAGGAAGAGGAAGAG
>NW_027158913.1:0-12605 GCF_002600585.1 Cystoisospora suis
TGTTAGATATCTTTTCTCTGAGCTAAGAAGCTTCTCTCTCCAACTAGCTCCTACCATTTTCATACCGCCTCTTATGGCCTCTTCACTTTGGAGAAGTTGCGGAATCAATACACAAACAGGAAGAAGAAGAAGAACAAGAAGAAGAGACAGAAGGATATAAAAGTATGAAGGATCTATACACGTAGGATATCTATCTATCCTTCATACACTCATGCCCACTTGAATCATCCAGGATATATAAGAAGAATACATGAGAATAGACCTACCGTATACATATACAAAATACCTAATAATAGACGGGAAGGTTCTTCCCTGTTCTTTTTCTTTTGAAGAAGAGAGAGAGACACAGAGAGGACAAAGGAAAGAAGGAGATAAGAAAGAAAGAAAGAAAGACGATAGGGCCGAAAGAAAGAGAAAAAAAAGCGATGGATCAAGCGTATCTGTACATGATGAATAGCGCTTGAGAATAAGAAAAAATACAGGAAGAAGAAACCACAGATCAGAGACGGGGACGAGAGCCGGAATACGCTAGAAGACCGACGAGACCGGTAGATACACCATTGAAGAGGTGAGGAGCCTATCAAGTTGATACACTTGAAGAAGGAAGGAAGTCTGCAGATAGATACAGAGAGATGTAAATATGGACAACGAGAAAAAGAATTGGAAACATAGCTGCTAGCCCTCCAAAGGCAGTTGAATCTCCCGCAGAATCAGAGACCGCAACTGAGAAGAACAAGGGGGGAAAGAAAGAGTGAGAAAGAAAGAAAGAAAGAAAGAAAAAGAAAGAAAGAAACCTGATTAGAGGAGCGACGAAAGGAAACCCATACACCACGCCCCGCCCTCCTACCTCCATCCCCTGTGTGAATAGTCATACAAACATACATACACCGGCCATAGATGAATTGACTGAAGAGAAATTCATAGACAGACTACTAAAGATAGATACAGATCTATATATATGTGAAAAAACCCCAAGTCAGTTGTACTTATTTCTTTGGGCGGAGAGAAAATTCTTTCGATCCAACGGTTCTGAGACAGATCTTTCTTTCTTCTTTCTGTCTTGGCACCCCCGTCAACATGCTTCATTATTACGATCATCTTCTTCTCATCGTGATCATTCTCTCATTCGCTTCTTCCTTTCTAGGTAGGATCTGTTTCTTTTCTATCAAGAGACGGACGATGGCGACACCAATCTCGATCTCCAACATGCTCCTGAAGAAGATGAAGAAGACGACAAAGAAAAAGAAGATCGTGATCTGACCTCTTGATATAAAGCCTTCTTACCTTTTTTCTTATCTCCCCCTCTATCTGAGACATCTTCTTTTTCTTTCTTCTCTTCTTTTCTTCTCTTTCTGTCGTCCAATCCTTCCCCCTTTACTCTTATCTTCATCCCCTCTGATGTAGCGCTGCCATAGGCATGAGGGAAAAGAGGTCAAGAAAAGAACAAGATCTACTCCCCACTACTACTAGGAAAGAGGTGGACATGAGTATCTTCGTCTTCTTCTACTCCTGCTTGTCCCTCTTTCAAACCTAGCGAATCACCCCCCTCACCCATCCCCCTCTTGTTCTTCTTCTCCTCATGCAGCTATCATTCGCAGATGGCCTTAGTTGTTCATCTCGCTAGTATTCGTATTCATTTATTCATTCTTTATGAAAAGCGATGGAAGGAGTTTCTATCCTAGTACTGCTCTACGTCGCTGGAAGCTCCTCTTTACATCTTCCTTGATCTCCCCCCCTCCCTCCTGTTGCTGTGTATACACTAGGGCGCCCTCACTACTACTCCCTCCTCGTCATGAGAATGTGCTGGATAAAAACCACTAGTATGACTATGAGAAGTAGTACTAGTAGTAGGGGTATGTTTCGTAGCTTGTCTTTTTACCGCGCATGTCCAGATAGAAAGTCTCTAACGGCCTGAAGAAGATCTAGAGGATGAAGAAAATGAGGAAGAAGAATCCGAGAGCTCAAGCTGATTGATACTCCAAACATTACGATCACCTTCATCTTCTTCAGCACACGTTTCTCTCCTCATTCTTCTCTTTCTTTCTTCTATCTTTCTTTCTTCTTGCTCTCCATGCGAAGACCGGTAAGAAGATCTCTCGTGCTCTTTGATACCCACCCCATTAGATCTTGACTGAGTAGATGAAGAAAAAAAAACAAGAGAGCTGCCTTCTCCTCCACTCGCTGTCTCTCCCCCCAGTGATCTATCAGACACTTGACTACGAGAAGAACTTGCACGACACAAGTGAGCTCTTCCTTCTTCCTCTGAAGAGGTCGATGCCGATCCAAGCCTTCTTCTCCTTCTACTATCACTCATACTTAAGCCGGGAGGATGAGAAGGGCTGTGACCTTGAGGAGGAGATACACCATCACTTCTGACGTGTTGATTCTCAGGAATTCTTTCTTCTCTTTGTCGAACGACATGAGACGAAATTGAGGATGAAGATTCTTCATCCTCCTCTCTCCCCTGAAGATGACCCTGAGGGAGATGAAGCTGACGAGCTTCGTCGTCTTGTTGTGAGGGGAGAATGGATCTCTCCTGTTCTTCTTCTTCTCGTCTTCCCTCTACGTCTACTATTTCTTGTGTCTCCTGTCTTTCTTCTCCTGAAAGAGAATGAGAGGAATTGCGGAGAGATGGATTCGCAGGATCCACCACCCGAGAAGATCTCTGTCGATGCAAAGAAGAAGAAGAAGAAAAGAGAGGGGATGAGAAGTAGAGAGATATACGCGGATGATCTCTCGCACTATGGCGACTGCCTGGAGATGCCGAGATGACTGTACTTATGATAGAAGGCGGAGAAGAAGGAAGAGAAGAAAAAGAATACGAACGCGAACTTCTATGTGAATGAGAATGATAGCATGGAGTATGACGATAAAAAAGATTCTCCGATGTCTGGTCTCCCCTATCCCCATCATCTTCATAATCCGCTCGAGAGAACGTCGATGTGGGAAATCTTAACAAGACACGGCTAGCTGATGACGGTCTCCCTCCCCCCTGTCGAGCTGCTGTCATGATCCATGGATCACTCGCGACTTGTCTATTCTCTTCATCTTCCTCATCTTCCTCGAGCATGGCTCTTGCGACTCTTGATTGAAGACCAACGTCCATTAACATAACTCTCCCTGATCTATTATGATGACTCCTATTTCTGTACGAGGAAGAATCATTCGAGTCTATCAAATGATCTTGCGCTGTTGCAGACACACTTAACCTACTCCTCCTCCTTGTATCACTAGATAGCAGCTCTTGACCCGTACTATTATTACTCAAAGAAAGAAGATCTACACTCTCCGTCGATCTATAATGTGATCCCATCGACGAGACTCCTATGCCTTCGACTTCTTCATTCATTCTTTCTTCTTCTCCTCCTCCCCGTCCTCTTATACCATTCCTCTCTCCACTTCCGGAGATCTCTCCCCCCCCCATGAAAGGGGTGGCTGTTCTTCTTCTTCCTCCCTCTTCTTCTTCTTCTCTCCCTTCATCGAAAAGACCAGAAGAACTCGAAGAAGATAAAGCAGGATAATGCCTGCTGTCGTCTCGATCTTCCTCTAGATACACATTTTGTTCTGGATGTGTGAAGCCTCTTCGTAGAACTTGAGAGGTTCCAAGACTGGAAAGTGGAGGGAAATGGCACCCCTGTTGAAGGCGATCTTGTAGTGTAGCTGACGTAGGGCCAACAGCAGAAGTAGTAGGACGACGGGGTGGAGATGAACCGATAGTCCTGCCTCTTTTCAGAAGAAGAAAGGAGAATCGACTGCGATTTCGAGACGCGAACCTTCCCATCAATCCTCTTCCTCCTTCTCCTCTTATGTTCCTTGGAAGATTAGAGGTGCTATTCACATCAACATGAGAGAGTGAAGAAGGCAGAGGGTCTAATCTCGTTTGCTCTTGTTCTTCTTCTCTTCCTCTCCCCCCCCGATCTCCTGTAGATACACCTGGTGAAGGACCTCCTTCTCCTGATAGATGAGAGGAACCACCCCCCCCTCCCCTGTTCATTCTCGTTCTTCCTCTTCCCCCTCCACCACGAATGATTCGGCTTAAACTCGAAGAGAAATGAAAGGAATGACGATGGGGGTTTCCGACGTGATTCGAAAGATCTCTTCTTCCTTCTCCAACTTCTCGTCCTCTCGCAGATGAAGAAGACGAAGAGGCAAACATGCCTTGTAATGCTGTAGGTGAAGTGTTCTGACCTTCTTCAGTTCTTCGAGACAAGAAACCCTGTTGACCTGTGTCAAACCGTCGAGTTGACAGAGAAGAAATTCTTCTTCTCCATCCATGACTACCATGCGACGGGTGATGAGAGGAGAAACCTAATGAAGAAGAGAAAGTCGACGAAGAAGAGGAATGACTATCCCCATGACTGTGGCTGTAATGCTGGTTCATCTCTGGGTCTTCTCCAGCCCCCTCTTCTCCTCCTCCTCCAGGTGGGGATGTCCGAGGGTGCATGCGATTCGACAGAAGAAGTCGACTTGGGAAGAACGTCGTGTGTCTCCTCATCGTTATCATCCTTCTTCTTCTCTCTCTGACTGACGAAAGACTCTCTTCTCTCCCTCTTTCTCTTCTCTCTTCTTCTTCTCCCTCTCTTGCTCCCCCCAGCGCTCTTCTCCATCTGTCTCTTCTTCTTGAAGAAAGAAAGCCCCTCCTCATCCCTCCCCCAGCACCACTAGCGGCCGAATCACCATGAGAAGTAGTAAGAGAATAGAATCTCCTAGAGCGAGTCCGACTGTGACTACTTCTCCTTGAACGAAAGAACAATCGACTTCCACCACCGCCTCCTCGACGTCCTCCCCCCCCCCGGCGCCGTGAAGTCGCAGGATAATCGACTTGACACACTGTATGGCATTGCCAGCACTCGACGTAGATCGACCCCAGACAGGATATATTACGAGTATTGCAACGGCCACATATCACGATCATCGCCTACGGAAAAAAGATTCAAAGAAGGAAAGAAAGAAAGAGAAAGAATGAGAAAGAGTGAGAAAGAGAAAAAGAAACGAAGACGAGAGATAAGAGAGGAAGAGAGACAGACTGATAATATTTCTAAAGAAAGTAGGGAGACGGTGAAAAAGGACTTTCAGTCGATTCTTTTTCTTCTTCTTCCGGGTGTATGTATCGATACATCAACATATATCCATAAACAGGAGTCTAGCTCTGAGTGTATTTCATTACGTACTAGGTTTGTCTGTATAGGACAGAAGTGTTGAAGAGCTCCGACAGAGAGAGAAAGTGCATGCGAAACACACCTTGATACACAGGGAAACAACGCCACGTCAGTTTGCAGGCCTTCATATAAGAACGTAGAGATACATAGATTAAAGAAAGATAGGCAAAGTAAGAATATGTACACAGATTGGGGATAGAGTGACACTAAGGACAGATAGGTAATCAAGGGTAGACAGATTAAGGAGATTAAAGATAGATAAATTGACGATAGATAGATAGATGAAAGATGGATAGATTGACGATAGGTGGACTAAAGATAAATGAATAGATAGATACAGACTCTCCGAGACCATTCTTCGTATGAGACGTGAATCATGAAGGCCTTAGGTGTCCTCCTGTAACCCTTCAAACATCCTCTTACCCGTCCACCGGTGAGACCCGTAGTAGGAGGAGGAGCAGAGGTGAGAGTGTCGTCATGACTATTGTCTCCTTCAGTCCCCTGGGGATTTGTCTGGAGAAGATTCCTAAGCTGTCCTTGCTGGGGGCGAGGCACCGCATTTAGAGTCAGACAGCTACTGCACTGTACAAACTGCGCTCGGCTATCGAATTCTAAGAGCTGCAGACAGTTATGACACTGAAGACGAGCTAAAACAATCTGGGGAGTCCGATTCTCATCCTCTCCTTCTTCGGATCCCTAGAGAGAAAAAAGAAAAGAAGAAGAAAAAGAAAAGGAAGAATGAATGACATATAGGGGGCGTCGCCTGAGTGCAAGAGAGAGAAATCATATAGCAAGAGAAGGGGGGTGAGAGGCCCCCGGAGAGAAGGAGAGCAGTGAAGCTTGTTTATTGAAAGGAGAGAGAGAAGGAAAAGGAGAGAGAAGGAATAGATCAGTTGAGAGAGATCGTGTATATATCTCCTAGGTAATTACACATGAACAGGCATGATGTGGATAGAAGTATGACTATTAGCGGCTGTGTCGAGTGTCCTCGAACCCATGGATGGACTTCTCTCTCTTCAATTCTAGACAGAAAGAAAAGAGACGTGGAGAAAGAGAGAAAACGAGAGGAGAGAAAAAGCGGATATACGATGGATGACAGGAGATCTCCAATTCTCTTGAGAATTGAGACAACACTGAATGGACGATGAGGTAAACATGTGAAAAGGAATGTGTATTTCCAAGATACATAGAGAGGACGAGGACCCCCTTAGAAGAGGGATAGGTACAAGATAGCCCAGAGATGGATAGATACATAAATAATGTACAGAGTCAACCCTTCCTTGAAATGATCGATCGGAGAGTTCGTTGGTGTGTACAGGCACCTCATTTCTTATTCCTCCACGTGTATCTTCGATGAGTTCCTACGTCCTTTCCTCTCTTTCTCTCTCTCCCTCTCTTCTCTTTTCCTTCTTTTTTCTCTTCCTTTCTCTCATCGAAGCCCCACGTTCTATCCAAGTGGTTCATCGTGTCATACCCCGAGGCACCTCTTCCAGTCACACACGGAGGACAGCCCCAGACGTCTTGACAACCCGACTGAGAAGAAAAAGAAGAAAAGAGAGAAGAGGCTAGTCCAAGAGAGAGAAGATAGAGAAACATTCTTTCTGCTTCCTCTTTGGAATCTTTTTGATGGAGAAAGCAAACAGACTTGCCTACCTGCGTTAAATGAGGCGGAGGGGGGGGGAGATTTTCGAGGCCTGCAATGCATGCGAGGTGACCATCAGGCAACTCTAAGAAAAAACAGTCTCCGCCAACATAGACAAAACAATTCTCATTCTCTTCTTTCTCTCCTACTTCTTTTCCTTCTTGTCTCGTTCCTTCTTCTCCTCCTCCTCTCTCTTCTTCTCTCCTTCCTTCTTCTTCTTCTTCTTCTCGTCTCTCTCTTGGGAAGACTACAGAAACTTCATTCAAACCAGCAGAATCGCTCCGTCTTTCGAGTTCTCGCCTATTGTCCCCTCCGCTACCCCGACCGTCTAGCCCCAAGCTTTCATGCTCTTCTTCTCTCCTTTCTCTTGAGCTACCATTCACATGAAGACCTAGATTTCTCTGATTGAGAGAAGTCCGTCTGTTCCCTCGAGAATCTGAAGGCACGTCGACTGCACGACGTCCTACATTGTGATGAGAAGAAGAGACGTCTTGTTCTTCTTCTTCTCTTCTTTCTCCTTCTCTTCTCTCTTCACGAGTCAGACAAGAGGAGATCGGCCCCTGCATCTCCAATACATCATCCTCCCTCGCTCGGGAAGTCTGATCGCTTACAGTAGCTTCTCTATCAAAGAAAGAAGAAGAAGAAGATAAAACGGATACGTCTACAGGTATGACCGACACATCATCTGCTTCTGCCGCCTCTTCAGGCTGTTGCTGTCGCTCTTCCTGAGCTGGTCTTGCTTCGCTAAAAAAGTACGATTCTGTCTTGAAATCTCTCGCTAAATGGAAATCTTCCCCTTCTCTATGAACGTCTTCATTGCCTATACTCTCGAGGGAGAAGGGTCTACTATTTTCTTCTTCTCTCTCTAGAGTCGTCCAACAAGACGCAGAGAAGCTCTTCTCTTCTGCTAGCTCTTCTTGCCGCTTTACTTTTTCTTCTTCTCTTTCAACAGATACACAAGGGCACTCATCGTGTCTCTCTCTTCTCCCTATCGTTCTACTTCCTTCTGTTTTTCTTACTCCTTCTTCTTCTTCACCTCCACTTCTCCGATGGACTGCAGCATCTTGCGTCGCTTCTTCCTCTTCTTCTTTCGTCTCTCCTTCATTCTCCCCTTCTTCTTTTGTCACACTTAGAGACGCAGGTGCCATAGATATGAACGGACTTGGGAGGTCAACTGCCTTCATGATGGGAAAGAAACCGATTTGAGCTGTACAAGATGTCTACTATGTCACAGGTGGACGAAGCTTAAGGACTGAGGGAGAAGAAGGAGAAGAAGAGAAAGAAGAAGAAGAAAGAGGAAGAGAAGATGAACGTGTTCACCTCATTCTTCTTTTCAACACCCCTCAGTCTAAGGCTGAAGGTAATAAAGATGTGATCTCGGTCATGATGAAGGAATGATCAAAATGACCGATCATTGTCCCTACAGCCTTCTTATTCTTCTTCCTTCTCCTCGTCTTTCGTCTACAGAGTGAAAGGAAAATACTTCAGGGCGAGACACACATGAAAAGACTGAAGAAAGTAAAGAGGGGGAAGAAAAGAAAAGAAAAAGAAGAAAAGATTCCTCCAGGGAGGACACGGCGAGAAGAGGAGAAGAGACCCAACTTCTCTCCCTTTCTCCTTCTTCTCCCCACCCTGTTGCTGTTAGATCTCTGAAGCAGATCACATAGAAGGATAGAGAGGAAGTCACTATACACGTAGCAAGCAAGAAGATTCTTCTCGTCGTTATTCTTCTTCTTCTTACGTATAGAAATCTTCTGACTGACCACAGTCCCCCCGTACTTCTTTCCTTCTATCGACTGCTGTCTCTACAACCGACTATAAACTCTTCTTTACAGAGAAAACAGACTCCAGTCAAAATAGAGAGATAAGGGATTCTTATAAGGAAGAAAGAAAGGAGAAGAAGAAGAAGGCGAAGAAGACATCATTGTCGCACGCGGTTTGCTTCAGAATCTGAAACATGAGAGAAGACGCTCTAAGCATCTTTCTCACTTTCCCTCTTGTCCTCTTCTCTCTTCTTGAGAAAACGGACGCGCTTCAGGAAAGAGATGAAGGAGAGAAACCTTGCTTACGCAGCGCTGAAAGAGAGAAAGACCAGCTCTCCGGGAAGAACAAGTAAAGGAGGTGGAGGTGAAGGAGTAGACAAATCAAGATTTCCTTTGAGCTGAAGAGAAGAGAAGAAGGCCTCCTATCTCTGCCTCTCTACTCTCATACTTCCTAAGAGTGAAGAGAGAAACTAGTAAACGTTTCGAGAGATGAAGACGAAAATGAAACAAGACAGAAAGAGACACGGAGACAAGATACAAACAGAACAACCTTCTCTCTGTCTCAGTTTGGGAACAAGCAAAGAAATAAAAGATCTTTTAGATGAAAGACAAGAGAAAACACAAAGCTCTCCCTATGCCTCCCGACAGGAATGAACCAAAGGAGAGAGAAGAAAAGAAGGGAAAAGAAACCACGGCGCACGCATCGTGCATGCAGGTGCAATCCAGGGTGGGCAAGTGATGCAGGATCTACAAAGCCTACTCGAGGCTCTTTGAAGGTCCAACGAGAAGCAAGAATGAGGTGATTACGAAGGAGAATGTTCGGGAGCAAAGAAGAGAAAGAAAAGAAGAACGTACGGTAAGAAAGAGTAAAAAAGAGGAATGCCAAAAAGCACGGATACCAAGAGGCTTCCTGTAGAAGCTCGAAACAGGCGAGGCAATCTTCCAGGAGTGAAAGGAAGAAACAGGAGAAAGACGAACTGCCGAGGAGCAGAAGAAGAAAAGAAAAGAAAGAAGAAGTGAATAGAAAAGGAAGTAAGAGAGACTGACAAATGACCTGAGGATGGAGAAGTTTGGCTGAGAAAGAGAAGGCAAAAGACCAAATTGAAGGAGAGGAGACTAGTAGATGAGAAAAGAAAGATGAAGAAGATGTGATAAACTGTCGATACTCTAAACGGAAAAGGAAAGGAAAAGATCAACTAGAGACAAGAAACATTGTAATTGGTCTTTGATCACTTGAGCTAGACGGGTCAAAGGCATTCAAAGCCTGAAAGGAGAGACTCTTCCTCTCTCTAAAAAAGACCATACCAATGGGGAACCAGATGCAGGCAACTTGAGAAAGATGGTCGGGAGAAAAGAAGAGCGTTAAGACAGTCAAGAAAAAAAAGAAACCGTAAAATGAAACAGGGATCAGTTGACAACCCCCGTGGACAAGGAGGGAAGCTCATGCGGCGGTGATCGCCCCAACGGAGCAAAAGAACTTGAAGCGATCTCATGACAAGGGATGAACCAAGGAAAGGGAGCAGCAAAAAAAGAAAGGATCGGGCTGAGAAAGAAAGAGAAGAGCTTCTGCTCCAGCAGAGAAAAGAACGGCGCATCCATGAACAACTGGGCTTTTTCAAAGTGATTCGGCTTATATAAGAAGAAGAGAAAAGCAATAAGAGACGGGGGCCCTGAGATACTGCTGCAGGAGCCTGTTGAAGGATCTTTCCCTGCGGAAGGTGTACCGATCTTAAGGAAAGAGAAATAGACTTGAGAAAAGCACAAATCCGCTTGCAAAAGATCTTTGTTGGGCAGCGATCTTTGTAGACAAAAGGACAGAGAATTCACGGAGACGAACGAGAGAAAAGGCAGGTATCACAAAAGGCGGGGGGCACTTCCTGGGCAGGGACGGCTAACTCCTACCCTTTTGTCCTGCTAGACTCATAGGAAGATACAGGTATGTGTTTACTAAACGTCCAAGAAAGTTGCCCGTATGGCTGGTAGGGTTTTCCTTTTCTCACCTTCGTTTTGAAAAGGCAAGCTGAATACGCGTCTCCGGACAGACAAATCCAGGAAATCAAAGAGTGAATGGCAGCGGGGAAATCGTGGGTCCCCTCAGAAAGAGCCATAGGCATTTGCCCGGTTTTCCGGGTACGCAGAATCCTCCCTGTCTTCCTAACAACTCAGGAGTTTCTTCCTTCAAGGTAGCACGCGTTTTCTCCTTTCTTTCTCCTTCTTTGTAGCAGAGGAGTGCCAGTCCACGCAAGTTAAGTCCAAGTGAAAACTTCCTGCCCTTCTTACGGCACACATGTCTGCCCCTCACCATTCAGTCACTGCCTGCCTAGCCACGATTTTTGTCCGCTCTCTTTCGGACCCTTTTACCTTGTTCGAAAGGACATGTCTCCGAGGAAGTTGAATCCAAGAAGACTTTCATGTTGTGTCAGCGGCCGCTGCTAGGTCAGGTGTCCCTTATGAGATTTATTGCTTGCGATCCAAGCAAGGGGTTTGCCTGTTCATTCGAGAGAACCGCGATTCGGTGTGCTAACTCCTGCAATAAGGGATAGTTTCTCCTATCAGAGCGTGGCCATCTTCCATAAGAAACGGATAGAGGAACAGAAGGCAATTTCTCTGCCCGTCTCCCGTCTTAATTCGTGTTTCAGAGTATCGCTTATAAACAAGCATGAGCTCCCGTTCCTTTTCTGTGCTAAAGAAGACAAGTCTAGAAATCAACGCGGGTAGATTCCTTCATTCTTTCCCTACGAACGCATTCCACCTAGCTTCTTGTTTTCGCCCCTAAGCCGCGTGGCTTCTTGCGACAGCGTGTCGAGAAACTACTCAAAAAAGTAGTTTCGATCCTTCCTCGAAAAGGAGGTATATTTCTTATTGTCTTCTTCCCCTCGCTTCAAACTTGACTGTCCTTGTCAAAAACGTGTGTGAACAGTCCAGGAGCTTTTCAGTTGGAGAGCTCTTAAGGCGATCAGTCGTCTTTCAAGTGTCTGTCTCGTCTCTTCCGTGTCCTCAAAGAAATACACAGGTAAACAGGTAGCTACACTCATCCTTTTCACCCAGTTTTACTTTGAGAGACACCTGGGTTTCTCCATACCATTCATTCCTTCTGTATTCGCGACTCCATCTCTATATCCTCGATCAAAGAGACAGTCGAAGGAATTCATTCATTCAGTCTCCTTGTTGCCGTACCGTTTTCTTTTCTCTTTCCGTGCTCCCCTTCTTCACCGGCACGTTTTTCTACTTTTCGCAGAATCTTCTTCCTTTCTTTCTGACACTTCTTCAACACATCTTGTCAACAGTCTCCACAGATCTCCACAAAGGAAGAATCGCTCTTTGGCAGCGTGTCCTCTTTGACTGTTTCTTCTACCTTGTCGTCTTACGGACTACACATGGACTGGTAGCCGGTTAAGAGAGAGAGAATTCCTAAGAAGTTTCCCTCTAGGCTCCTGGCTTTCCTGCTCGGGAATCTCTCCGAACTTCGACGAGAAAGAACATACTTGTTCTCTCTCACTTCTACTTGTTCTCTCTCATTCTTTCTTTCTCCCTCCCCGGGGTCATTCCTGTCTTCTCTTCTTCTTCTGTCTCGATCATCATAGAAATATGAATGGTGCGGGAAGCACAACTTCACTAGGTTCCGGAGCAGCAGGGAGTAAAGGGTCTTCAAAGTCTCGAGGGAGGGCTGCCGGAGCGAATTCCTCTTCTTTCTATCAAGNNGGGGGGGGGGAGGTTGTGGGGGTTCGTCTTTCAGCCCTACTTCAGGATCACGTACAGCTGTCTCTTCGTTTCCTTTACCTTTCTTAAGGCATACAAATCGAGCTAAGACTGTCGCCAATCCTTCAGTCGTTAAAAGGTATAGAGACTTCTCCCAGGAGAAATAAGAAGCTTTGTCAGGTTGTCCTCTCTCTGTTTTCTCGTGTTATGTTTGTACTCACATTCATACAGAGACAGACAGAAAGACAGATACACACACGTCCAGGTATATTTCACTGGTGTCCATTTAACACCTCACATCTAGGTATGTATATATATACATATAGACACGTTGATTCGTCT
>NW_027158913.1:12661-13264 GCF_002600585.1 Cystoisospora suis
CATATAGACACGTTGATTCGTCTTCCCCTTCTTCGTGGCTGTTGACAGGATTCGAGTGTATACATACAGGTCTTTTCGTCTTTCCTTTTCTCCTTCTTTAGAAGCGGCGGTTGTTACTAGTCAAAGAAGTGGGTTGTTGGGGCTTCTTCGTCTTTCAATCTTTTTGTCCCTCTCGTTCTTTCCTTCTGCTTTCCCTTCTTCTGATCTCTCCGCCTTCATCCTTTCTGCTAAGCTCTGTCCTACCTTCTCTACCAAATCCCTCTCTCAACTGCCTGTTTCTCCCGACCCCCGCGGGCTTCTTCCTCTTCTTTCTCGTGTGTCTCTGTACATGCCAAGCAGGTCTAAAAGGATAGAAATTTGACGAGACATGCTCCCCACACTCGTGTGGAGATCAGTCAGATTCCGATCACTCCAGAGATGTTTAGACCTCTCCTACTTTTCATCCGTTCATGTCTTTCATCGTCTTTCTCCTCCTCCTTCTTGTTTACGTTTCTTCCAGGTGCTTTATCACGCAGCCTCCTGTATCTCAGACACGAAATAGCTCAGATCTTCTTCTCTTTGGTTCTTCTTCTTCTCCTTGTTCTCCCCCCCCCCCTCCCCCTA
>NW_027158914.1:0-14952 GCF_002600585.1 Cystoisospora suis
CAGCGTACTGTAGCAGCTCACCCGCTGACTATTAGCCGAGTGACCACTGCAGGCTTTGGCGGGCATATCATTGAGTACCGGCTATATACTGGAAAAACACCGTCAGCTACAGAGAGCTGTGTACACAGAAGGGAGTCGGACCGAAAAACCCAACTTCATTCGCTTCATATATGCAGGCAACGGGAGGAAAAGAGCCACCTGACAAAGCGTTTTTCCACAGTACATAGTCTTCTACAGAGGGTGTTAGAAAAGGTACTCTTGACCCCCGACATCAACAAAGGTAATCCTGGCTTCCGACGTGAACACCTGAAAAACAAAGGAACAGTCGGTGGTTCAAGGTGTCCGTGTCAGGTGCGTGCTCGTGTCTGAACGATGATATTGCGTGTCATGTAGATTTAAGGAACAAGTGAGAGGCGACTCCATCCATGGGAGCCTCACACAGAGCTCGAAACTTTTTCTTGACAATCCAGGTCCTACTCAGGTTGGCAATCTATTGTAGTTGTCGAGCTTCAGAATCACCGCTCTGTTACTTTTTCCCGACAGAGGAAATACTGAGATGGTGCCCATGCTAGGGAACGGACGGAGTCACAAAGTGCTGCGCGCAACCTGAGTCAAGGAAGACTACTGGTTGAGGGTGGACGTTCGATTGTCCGATTCCGGCAACGGCACAGAAGCACTCGGCAAAGCCCACCCACAACGTGACAGGGGGCCATGCCGCGAAGGTCCTTTTATAGTGGATTCTCAGCGTATTGATATCAGCCACTTCGTCAGACCACACTGACTGGACTGTGCGCCTGTGTTCTCCCTGAGAGAGCTCGGGTGTCTCCGCTATGCTTTCCGTCGCTAGGAGGACACCGGAAGTGGTTGAGTTAGTTCACGCTCACGGGAGTAGTGGAGTTCTGCCGAGACGGAGAGACATCAGCATGACTTATATTCATCCGCAATTCTGTCGGTGGCCAGTAGCCTGCCACACCTTTGCCACGGCTCCTCGTATCCGCTAGTCAGCTCTTAATGGAAACTGCTGTCACGTGCTCCAGAGAAGCAAGAAAAAGCGCTTCCCGTCACCGGACTGCGCACCTGGAGCGCCGGCGTGCATGCCTGCGACAAATTCCTAGTTTATTCAACATAGTTGCTCTAGAGGCCAGATGATCAGGCCACGATACTGTGTGTATATCCCGGTTCGCTTCCACTAGGCGGGTGTGGTACGCGCATGAGCTCCACTGCTGAATGCGGTGCAGCCTGGTCCAGTGAGGTCGTGGGTTCCGGAGCCACCGGTCTTGCGCAAGGGACAAAAAGTAGCATCGACTGGCTATGGTGGCTAGCAATCGGCTTCAAACACGGTCACCACTACCAAGCAGTCGGGCTGCTGGGCCCCAACTGTCGAGAGCGAGAAACACATAAAAAGTTGACGGCACTCCGGCAAGTATGTTGGAGAGGGCATGAGGAAAAAAAGTAGTTTCACTCCCGCCGTGTTGGGGGCACCCGTCGTCCCTCTACATTATCAGAACGTTCCCGGAGTGGGAGGCGCCCGGGGATGCTTGTTGGGGCGTCTCTGTACCAGCCGGCACGTGCTTTGACACTTTCCCTGAAGGCTGGTTGGCTCTTCACCAGAAAAGAAGCGGTCGACTGATTGCTTCGCTGTTGGCAGGTCTTTTTTAGCCGCATGTTCCGTGCCCGCACTCGGCCTGCCGTCCAGCGACTGTGTCGTTTCTATCTCCCGCCCGCGTTGGAACATTCTTTAGTCGCCGCGCTTGTTCTCCCTAGGACTTCTGCGCGGAGACAGTGAGAGAAGTGAAATTTTTTTGGACGGTAAAGGCTGATACCGGTGCTGCCCGCCGTAACATTCTGCAGCAGCCCCTTTGCGGCGAAGATCAGTCCGTGGCCGGGTGATTGGCCGCCGCCGGCTGCTTCTTAGCCTTGCTTATTTCGGCCGGCAAGGAAAGGAATTGCGACCTTCAGCATTCGCTGTTGGCGTGGTTCGTGTCCGCTGGTGTTTCTGGGTTATTCGATCAGCGGCTACGGTAGACTGGCTTGAGAGGAGGAACCGCAAGGCTTTTATTCAATCGTTTCGTCTACCGTGCACGTATACTGGGGCTGTTGTACTCCAGTGTGAAATCTAGAGAGGGAGTTGCGTCGTTGCACATGAGAAGACTCGCCTGTGTTTCGCCGTTACATTGTCTCTTTTAGTTGCGCACATAGTTGTGGTGGGTATAAAGATTCGTCCGTTAGCGATTAGGGAATCTTTCGCGTCAGCACATTCTTCCTGGTTTTCTTTTTTTTCGCTCGGTAGTTAGAGGGGGGTCTCTTCGAGTTCAGCTGTCAAGATCCGTACGAAGCGTTTATCTCAGTCATCTTTCTCGGCTTGGTGACGGATTAGTCTCTCGGTTGAAAGTACGTCTTTTTAGTGCTTGCCGTGTTTCCTGGCATGCTTCTCGTTCCCATTTGCGTTCCTCTTTCGCAGTGTTGTCAATGACAAGAAGAGGCGCTTTCAGTGGAGATTCGTCGCCCGTTGTATGCATCTCGCGACAGGAGTGGTCCCTCGTGCTTTCACAATGATTAGGTTAGATAAGCAGCAGCAATCGGAGCACCACCTTCCACCCTCTGTGCAATCAGTCCCGTCTTCTCGTCCCGGTAGCCTGCAGTTTCGTGGAAACCCGCAAGGTGTGGCCCGACCTGTTCATTCCGGTCGAGGACTGTGTAGCAACTCTCAGTTGTCAGCGCACCTCCACTCCTCTTCCAGAAGAGCACCCTCCACCGGAGAGGCTTTATCTGTACCTCTTCGTAGGTCAAGTGTGTCGCGTGGTGCAGTAGCGCCTCTTCGTCCTCTCCCTTCTCTCCAGGGTTGCTGTTCGCCTTCTTTTGCGTTTACCCCAAGCCTCACCTCACAAACAAACGTCACACCAGCCATCGCTGTCGTCTCTCCGCCGCCAAGCTGTTTAGTACGGAAATCTTGCGGTGCCCGCTCGCCATCGAGACAATGCTTGGAATCGAACAGGGGCATTCCGGGAGCTGGTGGATCTTTGGGGGCAATGAAGGTAGACGAACCGTCTTTGGATGGTGTTAAGTCAGGAAGTGACGCCTACCCACCTGGTTTTGTCCCGACTTCCACCAAGGGTAGCTTGTTTGTGGGGTCTTTGAAGCACGCTCTTGATGAGACAGTGCTACGCAAGTTCAATGTTCGACTAGTAGTGACGGCTGCGTGGCCGTACGGTTCTTGGCCTCATCAACAGCGCTATCTGTACGAAAAACTGGGGATCGAGCATATCATTCATCCTCTTATAGACTCGCCAGCTCAGGTGAGGAAAAACTCTCGGTGCGACGTTAAGTAACGATGGCTTCTGTATGACGGACTGCGGATACATCGCTAAGTGAAACATGCATTCCAACGTCACCACGTGGGTTTGTTACCCGCTATCTCGCTGCCAGTGTTGGGTGAGGAAGCGAGCGGCGCGTAACGGCTCTGGGTCTTGAGCGTATTCATTGTTATTCAGCACAGGGTCAGCAGAAAAGGTACGAAGATGCGGAGGTTTCTTGGTTCGTGGAGGGTGGTGTTGGACGGAGCGGGGAGGCTGTGTCGCTTTCGCATGAGATACTTCTTCACTGCAAGGAGGGGGGGACGGGTGGACCAAAGGCTTCTTCCTCTTCAGTATGTAACTGTGTCGTCTTGCTCATAAAAGCGGCTCCATTTCGCCGTGTCCATTTCTTTCAGGGGTAGAGGGTTTTATGTAGGCGTTGGCTGGACCAAGTTTAGCAGGGGCGAACACGCCATTAATTCAAGCGGTCCGACCCAGGCTGTCCAAGAGTCGAGTGACCTGACCTAGTCATGCAGTCACCGTGTGGGCTCCACCTTTTCCGGTGCACTTGCGTTCCTACATACTCAAGAGATTGCATGTCGTGCACAGTAGTGTGGACCTTAAAATGTTGCTTTGTGTGGTGTGCTCACCGCTTCTGTCCCGGTTGCGAACTTCCCTGCTGCCGTCCGATCGTGATACATCCCTGGACGTACAGCGGCGGGCAGTGGATGTTAGACATGTTAAACGTTTCACTGAATTTCCCTGTTGAGTACCGCGGCATTCTGGTACTCGCCAACTGTTGGGTGTCTCTTCTGTTTGCCTTTTTTGTGCCTGCACAGACTCTTCACTTCACCCAGCTGTCCCTGCCTCGCATTCACAGCCATTTACTCAAGTAAGTCGGCCGATGCTGGGCCGTGTATCGTGGTAGGGAAGTTGCAGACAGCGTGTGTTCCGTTGAGCCACCCGTGTTAGCAGGTTTCGCTGCGCTTCTGGAGGGCTGTGTGGTATGCGTCTGGGTGCGAGCTTGTTTCAGAAGCATATCTGCTTGTATGGCGTTTTCCGCGTTTTTGGACTGAAAGATTCCCAAGGCACGCTTGCAGTGCGTAGCACGAGTGCATGAATAGTAGGGCTCCGAAAGTTTGGAGCAGTCAGCGAAACATGGTTTAGGACGTTTTTTTTGGCTACATCGTTTTCCCAACCGCCGTCGACGTCCTGGTTTCCAGTGTGCTGAGCAGCGAGTGAAGCGTGACTTGTCGGTAAAACGGGATCCCCGGAGGGTCACGCCTGCCGGGTACTGTAGCGTGACCGTCTCTCTGTTAGACATGGGTTCTACGGAGTCGTGGGCTGAGCAGAAGCTGTTCCGCTTGAAGCAGCACGTGGCCAGACGCTAACAGTGTCTGGTTGCGTCCGTCCATCCCAGCTCTCGTTCCGTAGATGCGGCAATGTGCCGTTGAGCTGCGTTTTCTTCTTATTCGGGCACGTCAAGATGCTGAGAAGCTGCATTCAGAAATGTTGAGTGTTTTGACGGTGCGGTGTCTCTGGTCACGCGCATGTCAATTTCCTTTTCAGGGGCGGTACAGTGCTCATTCACTGCGAGAAGGGCATTTCTCGATCTGTGTCTCTGTGCGCGGTAAGCTGGATTGCCATTCTGTTCTCTCGTGGTAGGATGCGCTCCCTTGGGGGCGAATCCTGTCAGCTCTGTCCGCACTGTGGTTGGAAACTCTTACAGTCCTAGGCTCTTATAGATCGCTAGAAGGATTTCGCTTACATCCCCTTTCACACACAGGGAAAGGGAAGGAAGACGTGGCTTGGGTGTTTGCGGCACAGGTTCGTTGTTGGCATTGCACGCAGAGCATCACTACTGACGACAATACGAAATCGAGCAGAGAAAGAAGCGCGGAAGTTGTTAAAGCTACAATTGCGGAATGTGCTTGATTCCAGCTCGTGGTAACCGGCAACTGACGGCCGTCATTCTCTGTTTTTCTCGCGTTTACTTCAGTTGGTGCTTTCTTCTCTTAGCTAGACTTCTGCAGAGAGTTCAGAACTGGTGATAGAATTCCTAGCGATGCTCCTTTTCTCTCTCGTGTAGGGGTACTTAATCGTGTTTCAGGGGCACTCGGCGGATTCTGCGGTTGAGGCGATTCGAAGGTATCGGCCAATTGCTCGGCCCAATCAAGGGTTCCTGCTCCAACTCCGGCTTCTGGAAGACTCACGACACGCTATTGCTGCGGCGCTCCAGATACCAGCGTGCTCCATGACTGAGGGCGGTCGGTATGCCCCCCGTCCTGGTACTGGCAGTCTCCTTAGTGGCAGGCTGTCGTAGTGTCTGCTGGCAGATTGACTCGGCAGTTTGCGTGTGAGCGGTCTCAGCGGCTTCGTCGAACGTATCAAGGTAGCGTACCGCGTCAAGGGGTCGACCGAAAACACTGACTTGGCAGTGCTCTTTGGCCAGAGCAGTTCATTCGGGCTTACACAGGAAACAAGTCAAGTGCGGTTGGTTTTCGGCGACACCTGCGCTCACTACTCCGTCGGTACGCGAGCCTGTTATTTTTGTCGCTTCGTAACGAGGAGGAGGGGGGGAAATTCGTCGAGGGAGGGCACAGAGGTGCAACACCACTACTCAGGAAGAATAAACTAGTTGCCGGTGTGGACAACGCGCTTCGAGCAGGGGGATTGAGGCGCTGTGAGATGGAACTGCAGCAAGGACGACGTGTCAGCGAAGCCAGGGGGACAGTCGAGCGAAACGATGTCCTGCCTTGTGACCGAGTCGTCCCCGACGATTTTCGGCGGTTGAGAGGACTACAGGGTCCTAGTGGTCGCTGCGATTTGAATACGCCAGCCGATAGTTGCAGCAGCCAGAACAGGTGCTGCGAGCGGAAGTGCGGTGGCACAGACAGTAGCGGTGGCAGTGAGATTTGCCAGTCTGGATTACATTCTGTTAATATGGAGAAAAACCCCTCCCAGGTAACAGCCGCACTGCAGCCCAAGCGAGGGATTTTGGTTGTACCTGGAGATGGGGGCAGGCGAGGAGATCCTGATCCTGGTTCAAGTGATGTACAAGGAACCAGGCGTTCCGTCGCTTTCAAATTACATTCTCTTTCGAAGAGAAGCGTGTCATGTGACAGTCGGGTGTCGGCGAAAGCCCCGTCCGATCTTTGTTGGCGGAATGAAGTGAAGGGCATCTCGTACAGAAGTAGGAGGAGGCCGCACGACATTTACAGTGGATCAGGCCAGCACACCTCACCTGTTTACAACTGCGAGAAGTCTAGCTGCCACCGGGGTGCCGCTTATGGTTTTGCAGGGGAGCACAAGTCTCGGCAGAGGGGCAGAGCAGGATGCCGTCACCGGGCGAGTTCGGCAAAGAGGAGCGGGTATGAGGATTTTTGCGAAAGGGGGCGCGGTCACGCGGATGAGCGCAGTCGACATAGAGCGCACAGCACGGGTCCGTGCTCCGGTCGCGGCAGGTATGCAGCGGATCACCGTTCCAGGAGGCAGGTTCAGTCGGCGGATATGTGGGGGTTCGGAGTCCCTCCGGGATTTCCGTCCCATGCGGCGGGACAGGAGCGACGTAGAACGCCAGCCGAGGAAGTAGAGGAGTTCCGTGGTAATTTCCGGAAGAATGGGTTTTATGGACGCTCTGCGTCCGAGCAGATGCATAGGAGGCGACAACACGGCGGCTGCTGGTCAGATGATCGTCCGACGCCGCCGGCCCCCCCTCCGAGACGGTTCGGGGGGAACTACCCGGCGGTCAAGATCAACGCATCCCCCGGAGGGGTAAAGGTTTCTGACAAGGACAAGAAAGGAGTTTTTCGTGGGTTAGCGTGGCGCAGGCAATTTGACGACGAGACACGTGACGCTGGGGATCCGTCTGGAACTCCAGGCGTGCTGTTTTTCAAGATGGTGAAAGGTGTGCCTCGGCTGCCAAAAGCGAGTTACCGGGAAGTAAATGTAGCGTCTATTCGTTCTGTGTTTGGACAAAACAAACGCGCGTCAGCAGGCTCGGTCCGCCGACCGGGTGCATCAGAAGACAGGACAGACAAGGCGGACACTCCTTATAGTAGCGTGTGCAGCACCGCAGTTGGGGAGGGGGACACCTCGGGAGTCTCCACGGAGAAAATGGACGAGGAGGCTGCGTGCGCCTGAGTGGACCATGACGTATGATTCTCGGGTCGTTATCAGGTACTCATGCGGGGAAGAGGGAGGGCGGGGGATTGCTGTACGTCTGTTTCGCGGCTCTTTCCGTTCGTATCCCGCGGTAGGCCGGTGGCTACAGTGGGGCGGGAGGAGACAGGCACATTCTGTACTAAAAGCGTGGGTCGTTCGTGGTGTAGAGTTCTAGCAAAGTGACGTCGTGCACATCCGGCGGTGACCGGAGCCAACTTTCCACATTGGCTTCTGGGGGCAGCACTCCAGCTGAGCCCTGGCGGTGCAGCGCAACGGTTCATCAACTGAAGAAACAAGCGGCAGGGTCGTTTTTTTGTTGTCAGCGCCTTCTGCATGCCTTTTCGTTTCACTTAGGCGACATAACGAGCTGTCATAGAGCACCTCGAAAGGAATGGTGTCGCGTTTTCATCTCGTACAGCGTGAGCAAGAGAAGCTTGTGTCAGACACCAACTGATGTCGGCGCAGTGAGGAAATACAGAGATACGCCGGACGTGTCAGACATGAAGAAAGACGCAGACCCCCGACATGATGGTAGAGGTCGCCAGTCTCATGTGCTGTGCAGAGGCGGGCTCGAAAAGGAGTGCGGCACAGTAGAAGAGGTTAATGCACGAAAAGTGGTTGTGGTATTGCGGCCGGTAGTTTACCTTGTTCACCGTGTCCACGTGTTTGAATAGTCGTTTAGTGCGCTCTGGCCCGTTTGCCTGAGCACCCGTGGGGTGTGACCCGCGGGTCAAAAGTCTCGTGTACTTGTACGCTAGCCGTTTCGGTGTACGCCTGGAGTACGAACCATGCGATGAGCGTAAATGCGGTGTCGCTGCAGCTGCGGACGGGCGTAGTTTCACCAGTGACGGGAATCGAGGGCTATACGCGGTCAGTCACAGCTGGCCGGCCGTATTTGCTACAGCCAGCCCCTCTTCGGGCCCGATGCTGCCATTGAAATCTCCGGTCCGGGGGCACTGTATTTATGTACAGCATTGTCAGTCAATACGTCAATATGGTTCTTCCAGCTGTGTAAGCCGCAGCCGCGTAGGTGTCGAACAACCAACAAGTCTTTTGGACCCCCTTCGGACGTCGCCAGGACCGTGTGGCATCTCTTAAGATGTCGTGCTGTGTAGACTGTAAAGTTTTCACTCTGCCGCCCGCTTGCTGTACTGTAGACGAAAGTGAGAGTGTACGCTCGAAGCCCGAGTATTAACAGGAGTCCGAGCTGCCGCGTGGGTCACTCTCCGGCTTCCTTGGCACAGCCTTTTCTTCGGATGCATTACTCAGCATGTAATGCACTGTGGCTTCGGGGTAGTCTTCAGCGTCCATCAGGCCGGCTTCCGCCGCAGCGTGTCGCGCGGCGGCACACGCAGCAAAAGCGGCATTTGTAATGTACGGCGGAGGCTGAGAAGGAACGTAGTCGAAATAGCCAGGGAAGGAGTCCGGGGAGAAGTGCTCGTGGGGTACCAGCCACAGATCTTCTAGCCTGGACGGGGACGGCAGGACAAGCTTACAGAAATAGATGAGGGGGAACTGCCGCTTGGCAAGGGGCCGTCTCCTCTCTCCACCTGAGCTGCTAGAGTTTGGGCATGCGTGGGCTTGTGATCAGACCCGCAAGATCAGAAATCTTTGGAAAATAACAACCTTCAACTTCACAACGGATAGCGGGAGGCGCGTGAGATCCAAGCAGCTTCTAACCCAGAGAAGGGTTCCGCACCCCCCCGGTCATGACACTACTGGAAGTTCGTACATCGCTGCTAGCCCGCGGACTCTCCACAGAGGCCAGCCCCGGTAAACTGGAAAAACTACAGAATGTTTCAGAATGTGTACGCTATACAAAAACTACAGGATGCTTCAGAATGTGTACGCTATACGAAAAAAGCTGATATTCTCCTTCCCTGACAGTGTAACGTTCTGCGCAACCGTTGTGCTTGCTGCAGGTTAGCCCATTCCACCTGAGCAAGACGGCTGTTTACCCTGAAATGAATGATTAGCGGAGCAGCTCACCTATACACACTGCGTACAGCACGTGTCATCAGATGGACGTGCACGTAAGCACACCGAGCAACCACCCAGTCGTCGCCTCTGTTACTGTGACAGTATGCTGCCCGGGACAGGTAAGGCACGGCAAGCTGCGCCATGAGACGACTGAGAAGCCGGCCAACGCGCCTGAAACCAAAACAAAAACAGGTGTGTGAAAGCCGACGTCACACGTAGTCCAGAGAACTGCCCCAGCACGAAAACCTCAAAATTGCTCCGAAGTAACCTGCACGGTAAGAAGGTAAGAGCGGTGCTGTTTCACAAAAGCGGAAAGCGAGCAAAGGATATCCGGTCGCTGTTATGCACCCGTCGAGCAGCATGGAGACAGGTAACTCCGGTGATAGTCAGAAAAGTCTTCTCGCATCCCCTCGACAGTACACTGCTATCAGGGGAGGAAACACGTTTGCAAGGAAGTGGAGCAGTCGCCCGTCATGCCACCCACGATAACTGCAAGGTGAAGGCTTTTTCGCTTCCATGACGCAGGTACACACACACACAATCGCGCGCTCGGGACAGGCAAGTGTCCGATTCATTACCTGCAGTGCTGCGGAGTCCGTCCTGTAGCAATAATTGCATAGCGTGCCACGTCTCTACGCCCGCATGCATCGAGGTCCACAACGCGAATATCTTCCAGATGCTCCTGCATTGACAGAAAGAGACAGCACATCATCCTTGGCTGTACGGGAAGAAGGAGCTGGAAGCCCTTACTTCCCCTTCGACTTGCACACGGCAGCGCTTGTGTCCGCGCCTGGCCTGAAAAGTCGCAGTCGTTCGTAACAACGCTTCTACTTGTCGTATCGAAATCAGTTTAGCCTACCTGCTGAAGAACAGAGACGAACTGTTCAAGCGTTGGCATCGTGCCGCTCTCCAGCTCGATAGTCTTTCTGTGACGGAGCCAAAGCAGACAAAGCGGGAGAGGGAATGACCTGAAGTGGTGACTTGTGAAAAGTGGCAAACCCCTCCCCTCAGCTTCGCCTTCGTAGCGGTGGCACTGTAGAAGAAGTATCTACGAGCTAAGCCACTTGAGCAGCGTGCTGTTCTCAGGTTGTGCCTTTGCCCTACAGTTGTGTGTCATAACCTTGAAACCTGATATACGCATAGGAATGAAGATAAGCATAACACTATATAGGAGTACACAGAACCCAATCCTTAGAATTGTGAAGCACCTGTCACAAGTAAGAAGTATCTCCAAACAACAGCCTTATCGGCGGATACACATACCGTACATCCATAGCATGCATCCTCATTTACGTGTATATAGGGTTTAGGGGCTAGGGCTAGGCACTTGGAGATCTACGCATAGCATCCCAATAATTGCGTTTGGATGTAGCATGATGTAAAGAACAAGGACGCGTACATATATTAGCGCATTCGCTGTCTAGTCGTATATGCTGCCAATGCTTCGTCTGCACCGGTGCACGCACGCTCGCTCATCTGTTGGAGCTCACTCGACTAGTCCCTCACTTCCACACAGCGGAGCTCAGAACTGCTTACGGCTCCGGAGTCTCCTGGTCTCCATCATGGAATGATTTCTCCTGCTGCTGCCACGGGACCCCCCAGACATGACCCTTGGGAGGCCTGACAACTGGCTCCCGGTAGAATGCCCATTCGTCATCAATAGCTTCTGTTTCGTCGTCGAACACGGATTCGCCGTCTGCTAGTCCTTCCTGGTGTTTCGCAAGTCGTTGTTGTTTCTCGTAGTAATACGCTTGTGCCCTTTTCAAAAGAAGATCACGGTTGTCACGATAAAAGCGCTGCGCCGGAGTAAGGTTTTCTTCGTCTGGCTGAGGAGGCGACGAAGATTCCGCGCTGCTCCCCCGTTCCAGTCCCCTATCCGTCGCGTCGTCGACCGGCGCAGCAGGCTCACTGCGCGGAGCGTTCAGATGCCCGAACAGCCCCGGTGATCGGTTCGACATGCCCAGGACTTTCGCAGCATAGGCCTTATCCTCCATGTACTCCGGACGAGGAGTTGGTTCGCTATTTGCAATCCACTCTTCAGCCCCTTGCAGTAGGCTCGACATCTCGCTAGGCACCTTCACCGCGGAAAGGCTCTCTTGCTCGTGGACGCAGGAAGCAGTGGCAACGGACGTTGCCACGCTATGGGCGCCTTTCTGTTCCTGTCTTTGACACGAGCGTGTCTTGACCGCCTCAGGCTTCTGCACGGGTGGGGTTTCCGGGTCTGCCGTATTGTATTCGAGATGGTGGTGTCGTCGCACGTGTTCTGACTCTGGCCACAGAACATCCGCCATTTGCGGTGGCACTTCCGGTTCTGCGGCTAGCTCAGAGAAATCCTCTCGCGATGACTTTTTGATGTCGATCTCAGCGTTGCTCTGTCGCTTCTTCTGCATTGCAGGCGCTGCTTCATAGGAGCTGAGAAAGGTGTTCAAGCTACTGCAGTCTGTTGTTTCGCCAGCCTGCGGCTCGGTGGCAGGCTCACTGACCTCTTCGCTGTCTTCTGTACTCTTCGAATAAACTGGTTGTTCCAGTTCTTCGCAAGACCGAGTATGAGGCCCTGTCTCCGTTACGGTTCTGCACGGGGACCTCGGACATTCTGGAGACGCGCGTGAACATCCGCCTGGCGGAACTCCGCACTCTTCTCTGCTTGTTGGAGAAGGATACTCCGATAGTTCCTTCGCGCTGAATGAGTCCTTGCCTCCAGTTCCTCCTTCCTCAGGAACTACATCACGCACATGTTGTGGAAGGAAGTGTCTGACAGCGGCTTTGACTTCCTCATCTAACTCTGCTCGGGACTTCTTCAAGTCAATACGAATTCTCCGATATCCGCCCACCGCTTCAGCAACTGAAAGGGGACGGGAGGGAGGCATTATAAGCGTGGCCTCGTCAGCAACTTCCACTTCGCCTTCGAAGACAGAATCCTCTTCCTGTTCTGCTCGTTCCGAGCAACACCCTGACGCGCCCCCGAGGGCGGGCTCCTTGTTTTCTAGGAAACTCTCTTGAGACCAATCCTCACACCGTGGCAGAGAAAGAGAGTCCAAGGTTACAGTTGTTTTCGACTCGTCTTTATCTAGATGCCCAAAAAGGAGTGTGGATTCCACAACGTCCAACTCGTGAGCCTTTTTCAAGTCTTGCACTGCTTGTAGCCGATGATGTTGAAGACTGGCGTCATCAGCCGCCTCTTCTTCCAACACACACACGTGGGCACGGTAACGCCCCTGCTCCGTCTGTCGACAGCTGACCCCACCCCAGACCTGCCCCGGCGCGTCGACACTAGGCGAGGAATCGCTATGTAACGGAGAGGAGTCTGGCAAGCGGCAGGACGAATCTGAAGAAGACGCTTGCAGAACGCGTTCAAGCCGTCTAAAAGACGATGAAGGATCCGCCCATGGTGCCGGGTTCTCTTCCCTTCTTGGCCTCGCATCTTGCTTCGCTGTCTCGCCGGTGTCAACGCTTTGTCCCGACGGCGGCTCTTTCCCTGAACTGAAGTTCCGTAACGGGCGGTAGAGTTGCACGGGGGACGAGAAAACGCAATCTGACATCGGAGAAGAGGAAACAGACAACACGAAGGCTGCGCCCCCCCTGAAACCCGGGACGTGCCCTCTCCATCTATCGGTTCTGCCGGGCCTCTCTACCGACCCCGGAGAACTTCTCTTGTACACGAAGGATGACCTGGCACACGGAAAGCTGCCGGAGAAGGTTCCCTGCAGTCCAAGGAACGAGATACAATCAGAAGAGCCGGACAAGCCAGAGGCGGACCATGGCGGCACCATGCGGCACCCCCGACGCGACAAAGAGTGAAGAGACGTCCACGACGATGAAGCAGAGGACACAGCGGGCAATGCTGTTGCAGGAACCTTCGTCGCCATCTCGTCCGACCTATGGTGCAACTGAAGGAGACGTTCTGTCGCACAGGGGCGCCGTAAATGTGTCTGGGACGGAAGGCGCGGGCAGGCTCCGCAGGTGTTGGTGAATGCCCGGTCTCTGTCCGCAACTGCCGCTAAGGTGGAGGGTCGAGAAACTGCAGTTGGACTCCTCATGCTCATTGCACTGCAGCACAGAAGCGTTCCGGGGAAACTTCAGTGCCACAACCACTGGGTAAATAGGAGCACGGATACAAGGTTTATAATTCTTGCTGTCTGGTACTCGCTTAGATAGAGCTTGGGTAAGCTACACAATGGCAGAGATGACGAGTGTGTACTGAGGACGAAGTCGAAACCAAAGAGCGCCGGGCGGCCCAAACGTGGCGAGGCGCGTAGCGGCATAGGCGAGGAACAAACAAAAACGACAACAGCCTCCCGGAAAAACGGGAAGAAGGGCAGGGCATCAAGACACCAACCCTTACTTGAAAGGAGACGTTCGGCGCACGCGAGCAGAATCTGAGACTCCTCCGATGTCGGACTTGCAGGACACTGCCAGTGCTCCATCGTCGACTTCTGGTTGTCTTGTCTGGCTACACGCGATACCAAACCAAGTACAAGTCCCTCGCCACTAAATTGGCAATGGTTGCCTGTCTAGGAGTAGAGAACATGGTCATTGGGCAGTCGGGTGACAACTCTATCAGTCTGTCGGTTCCCGAGACTTCCCAGTGATGCGGTGGCCGGCTGTTCATTCATGCAAGGGCTAGCAGTGCAGCTCGTTAGCGACACATTGAAGACTTCCATGAATCTAAAGAAACACAGTTCTCCCGTCTACGCCTGGAGAGAAGGATCGACTTTGTCGAGTCACTCACCCACTGGTTCGCGGTCGATCGTGTAGCTACGTGCATGACTCCGAGTCTGCATGCAATCGACAGCTACGGCCTGAACGCGGCACCGCTCCCCATTACATGCTTGCCTAACAGAAACTGTGTGTACTGATTCGGCTGTCGTAGTGATGGACCGTGTGCATTCGCTCGTCTTCCCTGCAGAGCATGTTCACGCCGCAGGACTCCGGCTTAGAAGAAGAACTGTAGGACCCACCGTGAGGGTCGGTGCGCCAGTGCCTCCCCCCTCTCCATGAGACAACTAACGGGAACCGCATCCCGGGAAAGACGGGACAGACAGCGCCGAACGATCTCGCAGCCCGGAGCCTCGGAAAGAATCCAGCCGGGTACGCATATTTCGCGTCGTTTCGCCAAGAGCCGTGGATTTCCAAGGTCTCCCAGTTGCCAGAAGAGATCTCGCTAGAGCGGTGTCAAGGGCCGGGTTTGCCGCCGACAGACACCTGCGATGTAGCACAGTGCCTTCTGCGTTGTGACTCGGCCCACGCGCCGAACCCAGAAAAGAAATGGCCAAACATTGCTGCGGTGTGCCTGTACACTTGCAACGGCCCCACTCCAGGGAGCCCTGCTGCGGCTTTTTGACCATTCCTTGCCGACCGTGATACTTTAGGGAGTGTTCCGCAAAGCAATACAGAACCGAGGAGGCTGCGCGCGAGCGTTGGGAATTAGTAAGTGAACACCTACCGCGAGCTTTGCTACGCGGTCCGCTAGAAGTTACTCCAGGAAAAGTATATGACGTGCCCTTTAAGGACGAGG
>NW_027158915.1:0-22976 GCF_002600585.1 Cystoisospora suis
GGAGGAGGAGGAGAAGAAGACGGTGTAGACGACGGAGACATCTTTTAGAAAGAAGAGAGAAGAAAGGACAGTGCAACTGAAAGGGAGAAAAAACGAAGAAAAGAAGAAGAAGACGACGAAAGACTTAAATTCCTGGCTAATTCTTGCTCGATGTGAAAGAGCGGGAGAAGAAGACAGAAAGGAGAAGTGAATAAGAGGAGAGAGAGAGAAAGGAAGAAGACTGAGGGGGAAGATGGATAGGAATGTATAGGTGTATGCGCGACGTAGAGACAGAGTAATGGAGACATAGACAGACAGATAGATAGATGAAGAAAGAGATAATGAAGAAAGAATTAAGAGAAGAAAGAGAAGAACGGAGCGTGGAAACGAAACAAAGAAAAAGGATGTGTCGAAATAGAAGCTCTCGAAAAGCAGAGGAGAGAAACGAAAACGAAAGGAGGAATGAAGATAAGGGAGAGAAAGAAGAAGCAGAAGAAGAGATGGAAGTTTGAATGAAGGGGGTGAATAAGATGAGTTGATCTACCGTTCTTTGTAGGCAAAAAGAGCCCCTTCCAGACTGGTCCCCTTTCTCTCCAGAAAGAAACTTTTCTTTTTCCTCTTCTTCTTTCTTCTTTACTTTCTTGCTTTCTCCCACCCTCAATACAAAAAGATTCCCTCTGATACACCACGACAAGAAAAGTACAGAAAAGCACGAAATTTCTTCAAGAAGACGACGAGCCAAGTCCCAGAACCTCCTACAGAAAGAAAAGAATGAAGAAAAGCCAACTTTCTCTTATCTTTCTCCTCCTCTTCTCCCCCCGCAGTGGTTGCTGTTAGGCTCTTTCTTCTTCTTGTACTTCTTTCTTCTCAGGTGCTTCTATCTTGCTAAGAGATAGAAAGGAAGAAAGAAAGTGGAGCGGAGGTCGGCAGCAAAGAGGAAAAGGATAGACTTCTTCTTTGGACTGGTAAGTTCTATTGAAGAAAAGCGAGAAAGTAAGAAAAATACTTCATTGATCGGTTTAAATTATCTTTTCTTTCTTTTCTTTGACCGTCTAACTTCTTCTCTTTCCTTTTCGAAGTGAAAGAAAAGAAAGGAAGAAAAGTCGCACATTCAGACGTGATAGGAGCGGTCTCATCATGGCCGGGGAGAATCGTCTCTCTCTTCTTCTTTCTAGTGCTTCTCTTCCTCTCTTTCTCTTTCTTTTTCTTCTTTTCTCCTCTTCACGCTGCTACACCAAAGCATTCGCGCACTTCCCCTTCTTCTTGGTCGTTTTTGTGTGGGTCTTTTATGCAGGAGACAAAGGAGCTTGCTGTCCTCTATGTTTCCGAAGCGATCTGGTTGGTGTCTCCTCCTCTCGCTCGTCTCTCTCTTTGTCTTCTGAAGCATTTGTAAAGTTGATACAGAAAGAAAGAAAAGAAAGGAGAAGAATACGAAAGAAGATTCGAGGAAAGAAAGAACCGCCTGATACGACAGAATTCTTAATCTGTCTTTCATCCTTTCTTTGACAGCAGTCCAGAGTCCCTCTCTTATCTCTTGATCAATTCTTGAAACCTTCCATCGTCGTTTTTCTTCTCTTTTCTTTCTCTTATCTTTTCATCTGCCTGTTCTTTCTCCTCTTTTGTCTTCTCCTCTGCTTTTGCCTCTCTTCTTCAATCCGTCCAGACTCGGTTCTTCTCGATCTTTCTCTCCGTCTGAAGCTTGCGATGGTCCGTGGGATACTCTCGAATCACCGCGTCTGATCTGACTAGGCATTTCACTGCTAAAAGGGAGAAAAAACAGAAAAAGGAAGAGAAAGAAAGAAAGAGGAAGATACGGAAAGAGAGACAGAGAGAAAGAAAGAAAGATCTGGGAGTTGATGAGGATGTCTGTAGGAATTGTGTAGTGAGTGTTGTTTCTCCTCTCAACTTTTCTTCTTCTTTTATCTTCTTGTTCTCTTCTTTGCTCTTTTCTCTTTCCTTCTTGCCTTTCGGTCTTTTCTCCGATGGCTCCAGTCTTCTTTTTATCTCTATCTTCTTCCATTCCCTCTTCTTCTCTTCCTTCTCTCTCTCGGTGTCTCTCCTTGTCATTTCCTTCACTTCCTTTTCGTAAGTCTTCTTCTTTTTCCTTTTCGCCTTCTTTTTCTTCTTTTCCCTCTTTCTCTCAAAAGAACCAACGTTTCTTCTCTCTCTCATCCGTCAAGTCTCCTTATTCTTCTCTTCTCTTCTCTCCATCTTCTTCTCCCTCTCCTGTATCTTTCTCTGTCTCTTCTTCATCGTCTCCCTCTCCATTCTCTCTTTCTTCTTCTTCTTTCTTCTTTTTCTCTTCTTTCTCTCATCTCAGTCATCTCTCTCTTCCTTCATCTTCTTCTCTTCCTCTTTGTCGATCTTTCTCTTCCACGTCCTCTTCAACTTCCTTTTCTCTCCCCTCCACTTCTTCTTCTTTCTCCCTTCCTTCCCATCCATCCTCTTCTTCTTCCTCCTTTCTCGATCCAAAGGAGACAGTAGAGA
Source organism: Cystoisospora suis (assembly GCF_002600585.1). Lineage (NCBI taxonomy): Eukaryota > Apicomplexa > Conoidasida > Eucoccidiorida > Sarcocystidae > Cystoisospora > Cystoisospora suis. The sequence goes on from NW_027158915.1 coordinate 2,467, forward strand.
AACAGCCCAAGAGAAAGAACTCTTCTTCTTCATCTCGCTCAGGTTCTCATCGTCTTATCTTACCTCCATCCCTACCAGGTAACATCGAAGGAGAAGGCGTAAGAAAACCGTCTTTCGGCTTATATTCGGAGGGCTCTCAGTCTACGAAGAAGAAGAATTCCATCTATGCAGCAGTGAATGCGGCTGTGGAGGCGGCCTTAAGCAGTGCTAGAGAGAAGTCATCGGAGAGCTTTATAGGAGGGAAAAAGCCCAGCGGGAAAGATGTGAGGAGACTAACGGTCCCTAAAGAAAGACGAAAACGGACGAAACACACTGGAGGTCAAAATGCAACCTACTAATTGCAAAAAGAAAGAAAGAAAGAAGGGAGAACAACAACAAGAAGAAGAAGAATGGCGGGGGTGGCGCAAACACAGATAGATAGATAGATTAAAGATAGATTAAAGATAGATAGATAGAAGACACGTGGAGAGATAGATAGAGATAGAGTATGTAGAGATAGATAGATTGATAGATAGATAAAGAAGAAAGAGAGAGAAGACAGTTTAGAGAAGGGGGAGAAAGAAGGAAGGAAAGAGAGAAGGAAAGAGGGGTATCTCTCTTTTCTTGTTTTGGACGGAGTTTAGGATTTAGCTTTGTGTGTCTCTTGCTTGGCGATGTATCAGTTAAAGTCGTAGCAGGAGTTTGAAGTGTTTCTTTCTCGATTTCTTCTTTCTTCTTGGAACGAAGACAGGCATGAAAAGAAGATGAAGGGAAAGAGACAGATTGATAGGTAGATGTATCTCCATGTATGCGTGTGGTAAAGAGGCCGAGAGAGAAAGAAAGAGACAGGGAGAGAGAGAGAGAGAGAGAGGAAGGAAAGAAGGAAGAGAGGTGTGAAAGTCGAAGGGAGAGATAGAAAGGAAAGAAAGAAAGAAAAGAGGCACGACGCTTCAGGATACATAGACAGATAGTTAGGCGCATAAAGTGAAAAAGAAAAAGAAGAAGGAGAGAAGGGAGAGAACACTCGCAACTCCTCTCACTATTACTACTCCCGACTTCTCGTTTGATCTTTTCTTCCCTTCTCTCACATTGTCTATCGACCTTCAACCTATTCAGCTATCTGTCTCTTAATTGTGTATTTATCTTTAATTTCTTATCTATCTGTCTATCTCTCTGTGTATGTATGTGTTTATGTGTGATGTATGTGTACTTCCTTCTGCGTATGATAGACAGTGACTGCTTTGCTATGGAGTCTTGTTGTCTGTCTCTTTCTTTCTTTCTTCTCACCTTTTTGAATGAAGAAGAAGAAGATTCTTTCATAATGCTTTCTTTCTTTCTCTTTCTCTCTCTTTTGATCTTTTCTTTTCTCTTTCTATCATTAGGAGGGAATGAAGAAGAAAAAGAGGACTTCTACACTTCTATCACCTCCGTGCTTTTACTCCTACTTCTTTCCTCTACGATATAAGCAACATATTAATACACACACCCCCCCCACCACACCTCTCTCTCTCTCTCTCTTTCCTTCTTTCTTATCTCTTTCTTATCTCTTTCTTAAAATCTCTTTTCTATTTCTTTCTTTCTTTTCGAAGGAGGAGGATGAGTCTAATTCTTGGGGAGAGAGGAGAAACTGGACTGACGAAAAGAGAAATCTTTTCAGTCATCTCCACCCCCTCCTTCTTCTTCTTCCTTTACCTAAGCTCCAGCAGCAGCAGCATTCCTCCCATCATGACTATGACTAGTATCATTATTAATAGCGCCCTTTATTGTCGAAGGATAGAGAAGAAACCTCCTCACACACGGCCCCCTTGGAAATAGCCGCCTACCTATCTGGGACGGACTCTTCCACACTTCTATACACCCATTCTTCACCACATAGATTGTATAGATAGATAAAGATACACAGCAAGAGATAGACTGCTATTGTTCTCGTCCTTCTCAAGTGTCTATCTATCATCTATCTATCTATCTATCTATTTCTGTGTGTCTTTATCTTTACTAAAGTCTTCTTTCTTTTTTCTTTTCGACCAGGAGAAAAGAGACCGGCGGGGAACCTTCCTGTCACCAGGCTAGTTGAGACACAAAGCTAAAAAGAAAAGAAAAGAAGGAAAGGATTTGAATGCCTTCTCTTACACAAGAGAAAGTGAAAAAGAGAAAGTTGATAGAGAGGATTGCCAAGATGTCTCTGTATGGTCTAAAGAGATGCAAACGTGGAGAAAAGGAAAGACGATCCTTCCTTTATCTTAATCAAGAAATGAAGAAGCATGGAAATGTCTGTTTATGAGAGAAAGAAATCCCTCACTTCAAAGTCTTCTCAGTCGCGATACGAGGTGTACAGACTGTATGGAGATAGAGGGAAGACAAGAGAGAGAGAGATAGAAACGTTCTTCCCTCTCCTTTATCTACTTACCTATTCTTCGTGTATATGAATGTATAGAGAGATATATGCACTTTATCACCCGTGTATAGAGCAGGGAGATATCTATCTAGAAATCTGCTTTCGAGTCCGTAGATCAATAATAGATGCTCTCTATCTCTACATACATCGATCTATACATACATCTCGATTTGTGTCTTTGATACATATCTCTATGTATGAAGTTTCATGTATCTATGTACTAGTTACCTCTCTCTCGGTCTGAAAGGATCTTTCTCCAATTGATCTATCCTTAGTCGACTTATGGACTTCTCAATGACATTTCCTTCACCTTAATCTATCTATCTATCTTTGATCTATTTATCTGCCTCTGATCTATCATTTATCTTGAATCTATTTATCTATGGATCTTTCCCTGTCTTGCCATTTTGCGTGATTGATTCACCATCCTTTCCCCTTTTCATTTCCAGTCTTTTTCTTATGAAAGAAAGAAATTTAAATCGAGAGACATCTCTCAAGTTGCACTTCAATAGAGAGAAGAAAGAAGAAGGAGAAACAAAGACTCTTTGTTTCTTCTTCTTCTTTCTTTTCATCGTTCATAAAAAGCGCCGGAAAGACAGCAGGAAGATCCCATGACTATACAGATGTAAAAAGAAACACGAGACACGCATGCAAACAACTTTTCTTTCTTTCTCTACACGAGTTACTTCTTTCTCTTTCTTCTTCCAAATCTCTTTCTCTCCTTTCCCTATTTTCTTTCTCTTCTTGTTCTCCTTCTTCTCCCTACTACTCATCTTTGCAGCTTCATCTTCTTCCTTCTTTCTCTGGGTCTCTTCTCCTCTTCTCCCCTTCTCTCTCTTTTTCTTTGATCTCCTTCTCTTTCTCGTCATCGGTGATATCTCCATTTCTTTCTTGTCTTTCTTTCTTTCTTTCTTCTTTCTCTTCTCTTTCTCCATTCATGTAGAACGACTGCTTTAATCTTCATCCCTAAGACTTGAAGAAGAAGAGGAAAGAGACGCTTCAAGAGCATGTCTCTCCAGACTGCCTTCATCCATTTTACATAGTAATCCTGAGCTAGCACATTCTTCTCTTCTTGCAATTCTCGGCCTTCCATTCTTCTTTCTTCGATCAGTCTCTCCATCTTCTCCTCTAGATCTTTGTGGAGGCAGGCGAAACATCTCAAGCTCTCTAGATCCACCTCGAGGAGATGATCCTCTTCTCTCTCTTCTTCCTTTACAGACATCTCTCCAAAGGAGATCTTATCAACACCCCTCTCCTTCGTTCTTCTCTCATGCGCCTTTTCTTGTTCTTCTTGCTTTTCTTCTTTTCGCAGGTTCTCTTTCTCATGTGTACAAGAAGAAGAAGAAAAAGAAAAAGAAGAAAAAGAAGAAGAAGCAGAAGCACTCAGATCCATGTGGTTCTTCTCCGAATATAAGGACCCGATTCCATTGGTCTTCTCTTGTTTGTCTGTGTTCTTTTCGTCTTTCTTTTCTTCTTCTTCTTCCTCTTCCTCTTTTTCTTCTCTCTCAGATGCCTCAGAGAGACGTAGAGGTGACCTTTTCCGAAAGAGAAGAACTTTCTTCGGGGTGGAAGAGCCGAGAAGAAGAGAGAGAGAAGTCTCCCTGTCTTGGACACTCCTCTTCTCTTTGTCTTTCTTTTCTTGTGTTCTTCTCTTCTTTTCTTTACAGATATGACAGCAATGGCTACAGAAGATTCTTCCTGGATGAAGGAAAAGATCTGAAAGAGCTCTTCCCATCAGTTTGACCATGATATCATGACTTGTCGATCTGAAGATTCGGGTGTATGTACACCTCAACTTCGATGCTTTACGTTCAAAGGCCAATCCCAGACCTCCTAGACATGATGAGAAGTCCAGAGTGAAGAGGTTGTAAATCTCTTCTTCATATTCTTTCAGAAAGATCAACGTTAAAAGTGTTCTTTCGATCTCTCTCCCATCAAACACTACTTCTTCACTCTCTTCTTCATTCTTACCTAAACTCATACTCCAACATATCTCTCGATCAGCTGATGGTCTTCTCTCCAAGTCTCTCATCCCCCCGAAGACACCCCACTTCATATCTCTTTTCTCCATATCAACAGGTCCTTCTTCAGCGCCTTCTCTCTCTTCTTCTTCTCTTCTTGAAAGGTCTTTCGCTGTATCTCTCTTTTGCCTCTTCCACACGTCTCCTACTTTTTCTATCAGTCGAGCCTGGGCTTGCTTGAGGTGTCTCTTCACCTCTAGGGAATCTTCTTCTTCTTCGTCATCTTTCTCCTTCTTCTCTTCTTTCTGGTTTGCATTTCCATACCATGTCTTCTTCAAATGGAGTATATTGTTAAAGCCGAAGAGCTTCTCTCTCCATCCATCTTTCTCTCTTGTCAAAGAGAAAAGAGACTTCTCTCCAGCCGAGAAACATTTCTCTCTCTCTTCGATTCTTTCTCTCTTTCTTCTCGGGTGTACCAACTCCGCAGGAGACTCTTCATTCTTCTTCTTTCTCTTCTTTCTTGACTCTTCGACCCCATGGGATTCGAGAAGAAGGAAAGACGGCCTAAGACATTCACAAGACGAGTCAGAGAAGACAGAAAGACCCCAAGGAGAAGAAGAAGATGGCGAGAAAGAAGAAGAAGAGAGGGTGTTGCACTTCAAGCAAAGAGGATTGACGGGTGAGAGAGATCTCCTTCTTTCTTCTTTTCTTCTTCTTCTTCGGAAGGAGAAGAAAGAAGAAAAGAAGAAGATGACGTGCTCGCAGAGAAATCTAAGAAAGATAGGAAGGAAAGGAGAGACAAAGAAGAGGGAAAGAAAGAGATTTGATCTGATAAGATGAAAGAATAAGCCTCTCCTTTCCTTTTTTTCTTCCCTTAAGATCTTCTTCTCTCCTTCTTTCTTTGTATTCACAAGATACAGGCCATCTAAGAAAGTAGAGATATATCTTAGATCTGTTCCTTTTCTTCTTCTCTCGTTTCCATGTTCGGAATTTCTTCTTGTATTGTCTCTTCTTCTTCTTGTCCCCTCCTTCACTCTATCAACGGAGAAAGATGAATAGGGAGAGACACGAGAAAGAGGTCTTCTTTTCTGTAGCTTTTCTTTCTCTCTCCCTTCACTAATACAGATGGGAGCGAAGAAAGACTTCTTCTCTTCTTCCTCTTTATCTTTCTCCTTGCTGAACGTATTTTCTTGCTCTCCACGTCTACCTTTGAAAGGAGAAGAGAAAGACAGGAAAGAAATTCCAGGAGAAGAAAGAGAAGGACAAGAGGGAGAAGGACAAGAAGAAAATGTCCGTCGTGAGGGAAGAAGACAAGGAGAAAGCAAAGATGAAGAGAAAGAAAACGAGGAAGAAGAATCAGTCGAAGAAGAAGAAGAAGGAATGCGATGAGCTTGGGTGAAGAGACGGCAGTTGTCTGTACTTTCGAAGAAGAAGAAGAGGGTTTGTCGATAGAAGGTCAAAAGCAAGATGAAAAGAAGGAAATGAAAAGAGATTAGGGAAGAAGGAAGGTGTCGATACACTTGAAGGTTCTCATGTCTTTCTCTTCTTCGAGAAGAGAAATGAGAGGATGGAAAGAGAGGAGAAGAAGAAGAAAAGAAAGAAGAAGAAGAAAAGTCGTTTTTTTTCTTCTTCTTCTTCATGTTTCTTCTTCAGCCTTGTGGGAAAGACTCCAGTCTCGCACTAGGGAAAGAATTTCGGAGAAACAAAGAAAGAAAGAAAAGAGAAAGAAAGGATTCATAAGTGAAGCGAAAAGTATCGATCGTTTCTTTGAAAGAAGAGGAGAAGAAAGACTATCAGGAGTGACTTGAATAGATTACCTACACACGTATGCTTTTCTTTTTCTTTTTCTTCTTCAGAATCTCTTACATCCTAGAAACCTCTAAGACAACAGGACCTCCCGCGAAAGAGAAGAGAAAGAAAAGAGACTTGTTGTCAGGTGTATGTACACTGGAGATGAAGAATGTGTCTCACATCCATCCGTCCCTCTATTCACCTTAAGAGAAGAGAAAGAAGATTAACTTCTCTCTCGTTAAGTCTGTCGCTTCTCTCTTTCTGTCTTCGCCTGCCTCAGTCTCTCTCTCCGCGTTTCCGTGCGTGTGCATTTAATGTATATGCAACTAGAGAGAAAAGAGAAGAAAGAGAATGAATGAAAAATACACGAGGAAAGAGAATGGATCAAGAGAAGACAAGCTGACGAACTCACCCGTCTCTCCACGGAAGAAAAAGAAGATATGAGTTGACAGGATATGGAATGATCCTTTTCTTCTTCTTTCGTGTCCTTTGTATTTCTCTCATACATCTTCTCTATGAAGGGGAAGATGTATGAGAGAAATAAAAAGATCCTTCTGAAAGGAAAAGAAATCCAAAGACTTCCGGTGAGACCCTTCAATCTTCATTTCGAAACAGAAAAAGAGAAGAAAAGAAAGAAAGAAAGAGATGTGACAGAGAAGAAAGAGAGGAGAATCGGTGCTTCCGCTTTCTTTCCGTCTAAAAGCTTTACAATTGAGAGATAGAGAAAAGATGGAGGGCGTCCTTTCTCTTCTCCTAAGTCTCTTTTTCTATTTCTCTCTTTGCTTTTACGTCACCTCCCTGCCTCTTGTTTGCTCTTCTTTTCAGAGACTTTGTGTGTAGACCGATAGATAGATAAATAGATAAGCCTCTCCCGTCGCTTTCTTCCCGTTCTTCAATCTTCCCTCTCTCCTTCTCTTCCCTGTTCATTCGAGAAGAAAAGACACAAACAGGAAGAATGAAAGAAAGCAAACTTCCGAAAACGATTGAGTGGAAGAGGATTCCGAAATTCTCCAAAGAAGTCGAGAAAAGAACAAACGATGAAGAGCAAGACACAAGATGGCGAGACAGAGAGAAAGGAATGAAGACAGACGAGCCGCTCCTGAAGGAATCCTAGAGAGACAGCGAGAACACAACAAGCCATGAAGCGACTAAAAGAAAGAGAGAGAAAGAAAGAAAGAAAGAAAGAGAGAGAAAGAAAGAAAGAAAGAAAAGCGCAGACAGAAAAAGGGAAGGAAAGGGGGAGTTTTCTTTTGACTTTTGCATGCATGCTGCGGGCCAAGCAGTGAGGAGATTTTGAGGGGCCATACGAGAGACAAGGAAGAGAAGGAGAAAAAGAGATTGAACGTACGAAGAAGGGAGACGTGTTTTTCTCTTGAGAGAAGAAGAATTCTCGAGATAATGAAGAAGATTTCTCATGCGAGGGACGGAGTTTGGGTTAAGAGGGGCTGTCCGTTTTCTTTCAGACATGCGAATTCTCCTCGAAGATTGAGAACAAGGTTCCTCTTCTTCACTCTTATGTCGAAGAAGTAAGAAAAGAAGCTCTTAGCGTTTTCGATCGTGTCTCTCCTCTCGCTTGTCTTTATCTCGGCAGGAGGAGCAGCAGACCCTCCTATGGGCGCTCTCTCCTCCTCAGCAACTCTAGAAGGGCTAGCTGCAATTCTCCTGCTTTCTTTCTCTTTCTTTCCTTCTTTGGACTTTCCACACACGTTGCTTTTCTATCCGTCTGTTGTCTCAAGAGTAGAGACTCCACTTTTCGAAAAAGTCCAACTTTTCTGTCCTTGTGATGACAGGACCAACCGGGGAAGGAGGATTCTTCTTCTTTTTCAACTAAGCTTTCTTCTTGTTCATCCTCTCTCTCTTCGTCGCAATTGTTAGTCTGTTTTCTTCTTCTTCATCTTCTTTTTCGTATTCTTTCATTTCTTTGGCTCAAATCACCTTTTATTCCGGTAATCTTGTCCCTGACACCCCCCTCTAGTTCCTGTCTTACAAACCAAAGAACGAACGCCATGGAAGAAGGAAAGACTGAGCGAGAAGATTCTTCTTCTTCATCATCTTTTGTTCTTCTCTTGGAGGAGAATAAGCCACCATCCACATCACCTTCTCAAGATAGTATGGGGCGTGCTACCTTCCCGAATAAGAAGGAAGATGAGAACAATCCCTCCACAACCCCCCTTAGATGGGATTCTTCTTCATCGAAATCTTCAAAGAGAACTTCTTCTTCTCATCTTCCTGCTGGTCATCAAGACGGCCAGGAAGATCAAGGAGAAACAGACAGGTTTCCTCCAGGGTCGTTGCTACCGGGGGCATCCTCTTGTAATGAAGATACTTCGTTCATAGGCAAACAGAACGAACCGAAATGCCCTTCTCTTTCTTCTCAAAGGCTATCTTCTCCAAAGGCATCACCAGGTCGTCTTTCTTTGGGCCTCCCCCCCCAGTCTGAGAGAGAAGAAAAAGAAACAACAGAAGGCGAGAGAGATACTACCAGTCCGCCGCCCAAACCCATACAAAGAGGTAGAGGACCTCCACGGGCATCAGCGGCCGCAAGAAAATTAATGGAGAATGATGAAACGTTGAAAAAAATCTTAACGGATACAGAGCAACTCGAAAACTTACGTCACAGGAATGTAAGAAAGAAACATACAGGGTCTAAGAAGACAAGGAAAAGTATACTGGCTAAGAGTTCACGCAGTCGCAGTGCTATGCATTCTCAGACAGGTGTTTAACGGCACCTTAGGTAGGCCTGGAGACAACGGCCTTCTTCTTTCGCTGGGCTCCTTCCTTACACATGTATTGGCAGGAGGCACCTTCAGATAGCTATATAAGCACGTTTTCTCAGGTGTATGGGCACCTTATCTCAGGTGTATAGGCACCTTATCTCAGGTGTGTAGAGACCTTTCTCGTCACTAGAGGGCGGCGCGCTTAGGTGGCCATGCCTCTGACGTGTGTATACGCCTGCCGTCACGTCAAGCCGTCTTGATATCTTTTTTCTGCCCGGACACGATAGCTGCACTCGATGATTCTCTCTAATAAAGCGAAATGCATCTATCACTGTAAATCTCACTCTTCTCTCTTACTTTCCTCCAGAAGAGAGGATCGGCAGCCAAGTGTAAGTTTGCATGTAGAGGGACCATACCCCTCGTAGAACGAAGCACGTCCTGAGGAGGGAGAGATTTCCTCTCTTCTTTTTCAGGAGGAACTGCGGAAATCGCATTGGAGTTACATTGAAGAGCACGGAGAACTGCGAGCTGTCTTGAATGACTTCTCTGCTGCTGTTCTTATGAACAAGCCAGTAAGGCATACCTTGTGCATCCGAAGCTCGAACCAGAGAGATCAGACTCTTTCAGGCATGCAGTCATTAGCTAGCTGCAGACTCGAACATCCCGAGCCACACTCTACCCTAAAAAACCACCCTCTCTCAGAATGCATGAATATTCCGTTCTTCCTTAATGGTGGGATGGGAATCATAGCCCAGTCAGTGTGCGCGGCGCCTTCTCCCTGTAAGCTACGTAAGACAGGGGCAGAAAGAAGAAACCCCTCTTGTGAAGAGGAATTCTCCTACCTTCTCTTCTCATTTGAAGGAATGGCATAGCTTGAGCGAGATAGAAAATCTGAACTGGCGACGCCGTATGATAGAGTATCGTCGTCTCTTTCCCCTTCTGTTTTTTTCTGTTTAGGAGGATATCTATGCTTATGCAAAAGATTACTTTTCCTCTTTCATCTCTTAGAAAGGTGAAAAAGAAGAACAACACCATCAAGGGGAAAACGAGAACCTTCTGGACTTTTCGCTTGTTTACCTCTTTTAAGGCTGCTCTTGAGTCTTCCACAACTCTTCTTCTCTTATCCGATCTACGAGCTAAATCGATGGAAATCTCATCGGGAGACCAAACAGAAGAAGATACGTTCTACACACATGAAAGTCTTCATCTTGCTAGGACCAGAGAAAACGATTAAAAGGAGAACATCTTGACAACATAATACACTAGTGTCACAATGCCCTTGCTACCCTCACCGACCTCTCAAAAGATTTCTATCTATTTATCTTTGATCTATCTACCTGTCTATCTTTAATCTATGTACCTATCTGAAACCTATCTTTTCCTATCTATCGATCGATCCATCTATGTACCTATCTAGCTGGCTTTACTCTGTACATACAGACAGGGGTGCCTAGAGGAAGAAAGAAACATAGGCTCACAGCCTTCTTATTCGTCTATTTCACTTCCATCCAACTCCCTCTTCTTTCTCTCTCTCTCTTCTTCACTCGAGAGAAACAATAAATGGCTTTGAAACGCACAAAATATTCACTACGCATGCACAGAAGTAACTTGGCAACATAGATTCATAAGAAAAAGCATGTGCATATACACCCTATCTATATATGTATGTGTATGTGCTGTCTGAGATCTATCTTGAGAAATCTTCTAAAAGGAAGGGAGTGGCGATGATTCCGATGCGTGGTAGAAGAGAGAGAGAAAGAAAAAGACTTTCTCCTTTCATTTTCTGCGAAAGCCCAAACGAAGCTCTTCGCAAAGAAAAGGCTACTGAAACAGAAAGGGAAGAAAGGTTACGCAAAGAAAGAAAGAAAGAAAAACCGAGAAGGGTGTTTGAGAAGAGAGAAAGAGGTTATGCACTCCTCGAGAGATAGCGACAAACTTCATGTGAAGGCTTTCACAAAGAAAAAGACGGAAAGAAAGAGTCGTCTTCTGTTGACAGGAGTCAAACAAACCTTTTTACTTTCTCTTGATCTCCTTTCTCTCACGATGACTGACAAAAACAAAGAGAGAAAAAGAAAGAAAGAAAGAGAAGCCTGCCCGGCCGGCTGTATGTACGTACACCCCCCCTCCATTTCCTCTCTATGTACACTCGAAAAACGAAGAAAGAGACACGGAAGAGAGATGAACAGCACAGACTTCTCTCGTTCTTTCGTCTTTGGACGGTAGAAGAAAAGAGAAATAAGCAAAAGAAAGAGAAGTTCTCCGAAGATCTCCTATTTTTTCCTTTTTCCAATCTTGTATCTTCTTCTTAGTTATATGAGCTGTACATCCACAAGGCCGATGAAGGTTTTCTCTACCACTGCTATAAACACAAGAAACAAGAAAAGGGTGTGTGAAAGAGACAGAGAGAGAGAGACAGAGCTAGCTTCTCTCTTGGTCCTACAACAGGAGAAAAGCAAAGAAAAGCCAGAGAGGAAAGTAGAAGAGAGAAGGGAAAGAAGAAGAGGAAGAAGAAAGAGAAAGGGTTTAGCGACGAATCTCCTGACCTTGTATCCTCTCCTTAGGACCGTCAGGCCTATCTTATCAAGAAATCTCTCGAAAAGAGAATAAGGGGAAAGACTGAGAAAGAAAGAGAGAAAGAAAGAAGAGAACTTCGACTCGCAGCCTAACGTAGACACAGCTCCTCGGTTTTTTCTTCGGGTGTATATACAGACAAGCAATCCGTGCGTACGATTATTCTTGACTCGAGCTTTCCCCTCTTTGGTCAGTCCCACCAGGCTTTCATTCCTAGTCCATCTTCATCTACAGATCCCTAGGAAGAATCAACGAACAGAAGAGAAAGAAAAAAAAAGAAGAATAAGAAGAAGAAATAGAGCAACGAAAGAGTGGAAGACATGGTCTCTTCACGGAGCACAACAAGCAAGCACATCGATAGCAAGCAACTCCTACACAGAAAGAGAAAGAGAGACAGAGACAAAGACATAGAAAGAGTCCACCTTCTCACTTTTTAGGAAAGAACGGAATGAACGAGAGAGAAAGAGAGAGAGAGAGAAAAGTTTCTGTAGTGAAGCTATCCCGGATGAGAGGATGAGGAGAAAAAAGCCAAGCATCATTCCTTTCTCTCTACATATGAAAGAAACCTCTTCTTTTCCTTTTTTCCCGATGTCCGCATTTCTCCACATTCCCCTCAGGAAAGAAATAAGAAATCTTCTGTCCTCGCGTATATCGAAGACGAAAGAAACATACGCACGCTTAGACGAACGAGAGAAAGACGCGAGAGCAGAGGAAACTACTCTTCAAGAAAGACACATCATGCGCAACATAGAAGGAAGAAGAAACACACAGGCAGGGAGAAAGCCAGAGAGAGAGGCAGGGAGATTGTCTTCGAAGATTTAGCCTGTAGAAGATCGATACAGACAAATGCATTCATCTCTCTCCTGTCTGTTGCTATCTCTCTCTGTTTGAGTTGAGAAGCGACCTCTCTCTCTCTACGTATACATAGACACATACAGAGAGAAGAAAGAGAGAGCCCGAATGAAGAGAGTAGACACAAAATGATAAGTAACTTCCCTAGGAGACAAAGAGATAGATGAATAGATAGATAGATTAAAGATTAAAGATAGATAGATAGATTAAAGAAATAGAGATAGATAGATTAAAGAAATAGAGATATCTCTCTCTCATAGATAGAAAGTAAAGCGAGGGAGAAACGAGAACACCCAAAGACTCGTCATCGTACATGAGATTCGACAAGTCATTAATTAAGGCTTTCTCAGCAAGTTTCGACACAAAGAGACACTTCATTCTCATTCAGTCATCTCTTGTAACGAATACCCCCACCTTTCTCTCTATATATATAGAGAGAGAGAGAGAAAGAGAGAAGAAAGATGAATCTTGGCATGTGTTTTGTATGTGGCTCGATGTGTACAATGGCTGTCCAGTGCCCCTCATGTAGATACACCTGACTAGGTTTCTCATTGTTATCCCTGCGATGAACTTGGAAATTCACGAAATGTTCTCCTCCGATCTATCCCTTTCTTTCTTCCTTCCTTTTCTCTGACTCTTCTCTAAGAAAGAAGAAAGAAAGGAAAACTCACAAAGACAAGCATAGCTGAGGTATTCTTTTCACTTGGCTCCTCTCCTGAAGGAAGTAAGCTCCTCTTCGAAGCTACATGAGCTGAAGAACCTCCCCCGCCTATTCGAAATGGAAAAGGGAGAAACAGAACAAAAAAGTGAAGCAACTTTTCCTGCTAGGAGAAAGAAGAAGATAAGAAGGAGCATATGAAATAGCTATCTAGCCGGACAGGAGTTGAAGACGCAGGTAGCGTTGTAGTCGCCACAATAGTAGAACGAATCAGGGTAGGATCCCCGCAGCTAGCCAGGAGAGAAGACACGAAGAAGAATTTGTCAAGCAGATAGCTCTAAGTCCTCTACGACTACTACTGGAGCTACCTCTACGACAAGTAGCTAGCTAGACATATGAATGAAAACAACATAAAGAAGATCAACAACATGTCCTAGTGTCTCTTTCTTGCTCTTGACGTCCCCCTAAGATAGTGGGAGAAGCAAAGAAGAGTCTCGCACTATGAAGTGATAGGACAGAGAATTGAAGAAGAGACGTTCGAGCGGGAGAGAGAGATCATTATAGGCGCTAGGAGAAAGATCAGTTCATACCTTGTACATCTTCAAAAGTATGACAACAAATAGATCCATATGAAGAAGGTCCTTTGTTGTTCTTTTTCACAGAAAGAGTTAAATATTCCTTTCTTTCTACTCTCTTCTATCTTCTCTCTCGTCTCTCTCCATATGAAGGCGAGAGGAGAAAGAAGAACTCTTTAAATCTCTCTCTCAGTCCTCCTTCCCAACAAGGACGAGGCATTCTTCTTCCTTTAGTCTTTCTTTCTTTCCACCTGTCCTTCTTCTTCCGAGAGAAATCGTCACGAGAGACCTACCTATTCAGTGGCCTATCGTTTCTACAGAAGAAACAAAAGGATAACTACAAGCAGATGAGGAAGGAGACAGACAGAATCGATCGGTAGCTCCATACTTCACACTCATTCTCCTTCTCACGGTATCGTATGCTTCTTCGAGAACCTTCTCAGCACCTCTGAAGAGCAGATTCTTCTCTCTCTCGGTGCATCTTTCTTTCTTTCTTTTTCTCTCTTCCTATCTTTCTACTCCTTTCCTGTTCTTTCCCCCCCCCCACTCCTTCTTTCTTACCGAGAGAATGCGACTGGCTATTCGAGAAGCAGACTTCCCTCACTCGGAAGCGAATAGGCTGGTGGAGAGGGGCATATTCTAGCTCATGTTCGTCAAACATCCAGTACCATCGACTTGACTGCTCGTTAAAACCTCGAGGCTCACGCAAAGATGCGGCAGGAAGAAAAATATCTTCAAAGAAACCTAGAGAAACTAGAAAAAGAGGAAGGCGAAAAGAGACAGGAGAGAAAGAGACGGGCGAAAAGAATGAAGTTTCCCTGGGTGTCGTTAGCTCAATGGTTCGAAAGAGACAAAGTTATCTCTCGGATTTAGGTTCTTCTGCAAACACGCGATGAAGAGGTCTATACGTTTAGCAAGAAAAAAGAAAGAAAAACCTAAGGACTGGAGTGTATATACACCTGGAGACTGGAGTGTATATACACCTGGAGACTGGAGTGTGTCTACACCTGTTTTATGGATGTGAAGGAAAGATGGTGACTTTCGCTTGGATATGAATGGCTTCGTTACCTCGTAATCCTTGGCTGTCAGAGCTGATAAGGAGGCCTTCAAGAATTTCGCCTTGGAACGGTCGGAAGACGACAAGAGTGAAATCGACCTTATAGCGAATACTTCCGTCTCCACCTGTTCTTATTCGAGCCTCTCTGACTCGATGAAGCTCATGAAAAGCTACCACCAAACCGCAATCCGTTATCACCTAATCAACAGCAGACACATCACACTCGACAAGCATTATACATACCTCTAGAGATAGATTAAAGACAGATAGATTAAAGATAGATTAAAGATAGATAGATAAATAAATTCTTCTCCTCCTTACGTCTTTCTTCGCTTCAAGCTCTCTCACGTCTTTCCGTCTCCTTCTGGATCTACGAGAAAATATCCATCACCCCGAAGAGGGGAGAGAGAGAAAGAAAGAAACAGAAAGAAAGAAAGAAGCTACTACCCTATCTCTCCTAGAGAGCAGGCATGAAGAACGTGGAGATCATGATAGCTAGGGCATGTATGGGAGAAGAGTAATTTTAAGAGCGTTATACGTAGAGCCTGGACCTTCACAAATAACTCTCCGGAGCGGCTACTGCTCTACATTTCGATAAGAGGGGATTGTCTCCTATAGAATCTGATAGGCAAAGACGGCTGTAATGTCTTTCTCTACAAGCACTTCTCTGAAGAGAAAGAAAGAAGGGAGGAAGAAAGAAAGAAAGAAAGACAATACACGTCTACATAGAGAGGACTTAGAGACCTGCATGAGGAAAGATGACAAAGGGGGAAGAGAGAAATGAAGATTTGTCAAAGAAAAGAGATGTCTGTCTACAGGTATGCGTAGAGCTGTATAGACATGGATACTTCTTGAGCGCATCTGTAATAGAGGAGAAGAAGACAAGTCTATAGATGCTGATACATGGTCACATCATACAGACCGATATATCTTTACTGCTGAGAGAGAGAGAGAGAAAGAGAGAAAGAGAGAGAGAGAGAGAAGAGAAAGAGACTCTATGTGATACACGGGTCCGAGTCCTACAGGAGTAGAAAGTCGAAGAAGTGCGAAAGAAAAAGCCAAATAAAGAAGAGGAAGAAGCGTATGTAGACAGCAGCAGACATACCTTGTTCAGATACTTTTCTTCGACCATTTTTCTCAAGACTTCCCCTTGACTTCTCATCATATCTTGAGGGAGAACAGAGATAGAGTCGTGAAGAAGAGATAAAAGAAACATCGTGCTGACCACTCCTTTTGCATCTCTGCCTGTCTGACGAGATAGATGAAGTAACGACAAACAACGAAGAGGGAGAAGAAGAAGAAGAAAAAGATGGAGAAAAGAGATGGTAGAGAGATCAAGTATCTATCCAGCTTCTCTAGATATCATGTGAAAGAAGATGCGTTCTGCCTTTGCTTGGCTCATGTCCTACTGGAGAGTCTCGGCCAAGTAAAAGCTCTTCTCTCTTCTTGTTCTTCTTTCTCGCCGTTAACAGCATCGACATAATGACCCACGAAAGCCCAGAATCGATTCTCGAGACCTTAAAACTCCCATACAGACAATCGACGCCCTCCGGCCAGGAAAGACTTGAGTGAGAGAAGAAGAAAAAAGGGGAGAGACGTCACGGTATGTGAATGGGGAAGGCCTGTCGAGGAGTATCGCGAAGAAAGAAAGAGAGAAGAAAGAAAAGATAGATATATATCGTAACCTAAGAGATTTCCCGTTAGACAGGAATTTCATATGAGGTGTACATACACAGACGGCAACTCGGCTTAAGCAAACAGGAGAAAGGAAAGTGTTTCGCCCCTTTCTTGAGAACTCTTTAGATTTATGATGCTTCAAGAAAGGAAGGAAAAAAGAAGTTTTAATTTCTCCATAGTCATTCACACTCGAAAGAGAGATATGGAGACGCTTACGCTCCTCCAAGGAAAAGGCGGATTTAGGTAGCCCAATGAGACCAAAGAAGGAATGCGAGGGCTTTTCTCCTTCTTCAGAGAAAGAATGCTAGGGCTTCTTCTTCTCGCTTTTTTTTTTTCTTCTTCTTCACGAGAGATTCGATTCAGTCTTTCGTGAACAAGGCGGAAAGAAGGCGGCTTCAAATCAGAAAGGACAGAAGGAGAAAGGAAGAGAGACAGGCCGGAGGAAGTTACTTCGATTTACCAAGAAAGGAGCACACACATACTTGGTCGTTTATAGAGAAGCTGTTTTACTTTCGCATGCAAAGAACAAGTAAATGAGTTTGTTGATGCTCGGGGCGGGTCGGATTCATCGATTTCTTCATCGATGGAATGCATGCATGCAGGGGGTGTGCATGCAATCATTTGTCAACAGAGATCTCCCCAGAGAAGTAAGCCTTCATTCATCGATCAAGAGATCTATACATCCACTACGCTTTTCTTGTCTTTCTCGTCGCCCTCTGATTTGAAAAAGCCAGACGAAGGAACAAGAAAGGTGTCTTCTATGAGAATTTGATCCTAGCCAGAAGTAAGATATACAAGCATATGCACACTGCGTATACATCTGTCAAGTCCGGTTATATTATATAGATCACATGTCTTCTGGTACTTTGTATAAGTGACCTCCCATCGCCTAGCATTCCAATAAGACTTCTTCGATACATGAAAAGTGACTTTTCTTTGCACCTCCAGTACTGTTTTGCCACATCCTCTCCAGCAGGAGTTTTATCAAAAGGAGAAAGAAAGGTCTCCTCGACCTTTATTCTGTGCAAAGCGCCCGAACTTTCTTCTCCTCTTCTCTCTTCATGCGCCCCGAGATGTCTGTCTACATGCGCCTCATACACACACTCCTTCCTTCGATAATGAGACCAAATCACAGTTCAGTAGGAGTCTTCTTCATCTAGAGATATCTCGCCTAGCTGATACATACCAGGAGAAATTCAGCTTTGATGTCTTTCTTCCTCTTCCTCGCTATTTTCGTATTTTATATCTCTGCTCTCCTGTACGACACGCAGTCCCTCAAAACAAGACTACACTAGAGGAAAGAAGATGGTGTATGTACACCTGATCTCCGGTGTACATACACCTGACCTCCAGTGTATATACACCTCGTTTTGACAATAACCTTCATCTCTCTCTGCCCCCTTCTCTCTCTGTATCTGTATAGCTCCATATCTCTCTTGTGGTGTGTGTACGGACAGTGAAGAATTTGACTGACAATGGCTTAAGAGCATAAAAACCTTCGAACTTTTATCTCTTCGTTGGGTTGTTTTACCCATACTGCAAAGACAGTGAAAAGAGAGAGAAAGAAATTTCCTTCTGTTTTGGCTTTCAGCAGCTCGCTCATTCATTTATTCTCTTGCAGTTGCAGAGTCAATCTTTCCTTGACCAAAACGTTCTGGTTTGGCCCGTAGCCCCCACAGCTACCTGGCTACTCCTGCTTCGATGGTAGTCTTTCATCTTTCCTTTCTTCCTGCTTTTCTTTTTTCTTCTTGTCTTTCTTTCTTTATGAACCAAGGCATGCATGACGCCAAGATTCTTGCTTACTTTTCGTGAGTCTATCTAGACATGACCAGAAGAAAAGAGCGTACATACAGAAGACAAAAAACTTTGTCTATCTTCTTCTATTCTTGCGACTCTTTCTTGACAAAGAAACTCCACGTAACTTTCACGTTCTTCTTCTTCCTCTTCAGGAGACGAAGAAGAAGAAGAAAGAGAAGACGATGAAGAAGAAGAACATCATCTACTTCATTCTCCCTCTATTCACTCACGACAACATGGATGGATGGATAGATAGATAGGTAGACACATCACGTCATCATCGACTAAAAGAAAAAAGATCAACAGATGCCCACACATATCTAGATATATATATAGATATATACATACATATATAGATAGATACACATACATATACATCTATATATATCTTATCAAAGCATTTCATACGATCAACGATGGATTCATATAGACTGGTAGATAGATATGACTGAAGATGGACTGACATTTATGTGAAAAGAGAAAAGAAAGCAGAGACAAAAGAAAGAAGAGAGAGAGACAAACGGAGAGAGAGACAGAGAGATACGACCGTCGTCCGTTGCTCGATTGGATAAATTTACAAAGACAGGAGGGGATAGAAGGAAGGAAAGAAAGAAAGAGTGAGAAAGAAAGAAAAGGATAGGAAAAGAAAAACTCGAGCGAACAAAACGAGAGAGCCAGACAGATAAACAGATAATGCACATCCTCACTGATACACTCCCCTCATACATATATATATATATATATATACAGCGATGCACTCATGTATCTACGGAGATGTATCTATATATAGATGGAGAGATAGATATATAGATATATATATATCTCTCTCACTAGACGTATAGAGAGGGCAGGGACTGTATAGAAGGAGCTGTCTGTTGTAGGACCGGCGGACCTTCGAGAAAATAAGGAATGAAAGGGAGAGGAAGAAGAAGAAGAGAAACAGTTGCCATTCCAAGGGAGAAGAAGGAAAGGGAAAAGACGAAGAGAAAGCAAGACACAAGGAGAAAGACAAAGAAAACAACTAGCCTAAGAAAGCAAGAGAAGAAGAAGAGAGATCATGCTGATAAGAAAGAGATCGATTGAAGAATGATAGATATCTAGATCGATTGAAGATAGATGTATAGATCAAGAGCAGATCTTCTTTCGTCGCGCGATAAGTTCTACTCCTCATCCATTTCTTCCAGGCCGGCAACCACCTCGAGATTTCTTTCTTTCTCTCTCTCCCGAGAAGAAAATGCACGAGAAAAAGGAAGAAGAAAAGAACAAAGTGAAGCGAGACAAGAGAGAGAGAGACGTTTCCACCAATGACACACAAGGAGGATTCCCCTACTATCTTTCAACAAAAAGAAGAAGAAGAGAAGGCGGGATCAAGGGGTGATAGGATGATGATCGGGTGTCTTCTTCTTCTCCTCCTTCCTAGCTTGTTTTTTCTCTGTCTGAATCTTCCTCTTTCCTTTTCTTCTTTTTCGTCTTTCTCGGTGTTGTGGCTATTTGCAAGTCCATAGAGCATCATAAGGTGAGATATGTAGAGTGAGTTTAATCCCCACAGGGAGGGGGAAGGAGAGAAGGCCGTCGATGGCGACCATGGCATCTGGAGAGAGGGCCCGAACTTCTATCCTCCTCGCCACACCAGCACTCAAACCTCCCGATGAAAAAATACTATACACAACACAAAGAAAGAGATAGAAAGAAAGAAAGAGATAGAAAGAGTGAGAAAGAATGTGAGAGGAAGGAGGAGAGAGATGAGAAAGAGTGAGAAACAAAGAGAGAGATAAGAAAGAAGAGGGAGAAAGAAAGCAAGAAAGAAAGAGAAGAAGCGAAGACAAAGATTTTTTTGACACATATACACGAGGATAGAAAAGTACCCATTAGACGGTGTAAATTAAAGACATAAAGAGAGAGAGGAGACAGAGAAAGAAAGAGGGAGGGAGGGCAAATAAGAGAGAGAGAGAATGAGAGATAAGATATAGATAGAGTGAAAGAAGGAGAGTAAAGAGCGAAGCTCGAAGACGAGTCGATCATACATCTTCTATACACGCATAACTGATGGCACCTATATCATACACACCTATACATATATGACATAATTATACATGTGTGTATATATATACAGATACATAAATGTATAGATACGTATACGTACAAAGAAGAAGAAGATCCTTCATTAGTGAAAGGCCAGGGCATGTGAAAGAAAGAAAAAAAGAAAGAGGAGAGTTCCCGAGAAAGGAGAAAGAGAGAAATTAATGAGAGAGAGAGAGGCGTTGTTGCGGTGTATGTAGTAGTAGTAGTGGTAGTGGTAGTAGGTGAGTCCCTTCCCCTACCTGTTTTCAATAGGCTCGCGAACGAAATATCTCATGATAGGCATGGATGGGTGAAAAAGCAACTGACGATTGACCTTCTCTTTCATGCCTTCCCAATCCAAACCCTCTACACAACCCCGACAAGAAAACAGGAAGAAGAAGAAGAAAAGAACAAGAGAA
>NW_027158915.1:23220-23388 GCF_002600585.1 Cystoisospora suis
AAGAAAGAGAAAGAAAGAAAGCGCTACAGAATGAGAAGAGACACAGAGACAGACAGATCGAAAGACGGAAGAGTGTATGCACAGATACCACACGCACGGGTATCCTCGAGGTCTGTATCTGTCTCTCTATCTACCTAAATAGAAAGCAGATTGAAGATAGATAGATAG
>NW_027158916.1:0-5144 GCF_002600585.1 Cystoisospora suis
AAGCATGAGTGAACTACACAATGTCGATGTAGGTGGGGGCATTGTGTAGTTCACTCATGCTTTGTTGTCTCGGATGCCCTGTTCGTCGGTCGCTGCCTCTGAACTTCTCGGCGAAGCCCGGTGAGGCCCAGACAATCTCGCGCCTTGAGTTGCATATGGAGACAGCACCCAATCCCAGGGTAGCCAGTATGTTCATTTGACGCTCGGCGAAATCTTTAGCGGCTACAGAAAGCTCCATAAACTGCACTAGATTAGCTGCGGGCGAGGCGCGGATCCAGATAACACCCGGCAGTGCGGATACGGCAAGCCACATGACCGATGCCATCAAGTCGAGAAAGGTTGAGCACAGTACGTGATAGAAAATCTGGAAGCGCACGCACACACCGGACTCTTGCAACCGCAATGCCCGATTGCCCAGTTGAGCGTTGCCAAAAGGCGATCTGCTTTCAAAATTTGTCACCTTCCCGCTCCGACCTGTATCATGGTAAGGAACAAGGCGTCACCTCTGTCTTGAGGAGCGCCGCCTTCAGAGATGAAGCTACGTGTTCTCTTCCGCACCGTCGGAGCTGTGCTCTCTACTACCTGAACTTGTCTCTACCACTCTCGTCAACACGCTTCCCTCCGTATCTATTCGAAATCGCGCAGATCCGTTCGTCTGTGCGTGTATGCAGGTAGATCCGTTTTCCATGTTCGGCTGAATCTTCTTTTCTCACAATGCTTTAGGCAGAAAGTGGATCTGACTTGCGCAGACTGCTACCCCTCTTCCGCCCCCCCTCCCTCGGCGGCACTGTTACGTATCCCACGCGGTGCCCCTTACAGCTACACTACCGGAGCTTACTCGTAAGCATATCAACACCGCAACAGCTGCATCTCTCTGCGCCATCTCCGTCCGGTAGCCACAGCCCAAGTGGACAACAGCGAAAAAAAGATGACTCCAACGTAGAAGTCGGCGATGTTCTCCTGTGACGAAGTGACACGGTTCCCGGTGACACATCGAACGTCTCCACCGCGAAGGCATTGTAATGCGTGAGGAACCGGCTTGCTCAGCCTTTCCCCGCTATCGTTTTGGTTCTACATTTGGCATCGCCCAGGCTGAACGTTAGCTTCGGCCCGCGCCCTATCGTGGGCAAGTGGCTCAATCGAATACCGAAGCAACGCCCTCTACACTGTGCTCTTTGCTCCGGACGTTTCTTACATCTGGCCCGGCCCTCTTCCTCTTCGTGACTGCTTACGGACTGTAACGTCACCCACAGCCGCCGGCCAGTGTCTTCTGTCGCAACTGCGCAGACGATACACTCCAAGGCACAAGCATGTAATTTGTGAACTCGAGAGCGACCAGCGAATGCTCTGTAGATCAGCACGTCTTGACGGTCACTCGACGACACCTTGCCGTTTCCGGACCGCGGGAACTCTCAACTTACCTGCCCCGGGAAAATGTCCAAACACAGCCAAACCTCTGGAATCACGATACCAATGTGATCCAGCACTATTGACACGAAGGTGGGACGATCCGGTGGTGGTTTTTCTCGTGCGGGCTCGTTCTGCTCGGTTACTCCGGACAAATTCCTTCCCCCTTTTTCCTTCTCCGATGTTCTCCTACTTGAGCTGGTGGTCCTTCGTTGCCTCATGAGGGCGAGTGCGAAGCCATGGGTTACGCAGCGGAGGAAAAAGACAATCAAGAGAGAGTGGACGCTTCCCGTTTTCAAAGATCTGATTGAATGTAGTCCTGTGCCCGGTGTAAGCAAAGACACCACAGACGTATATCTACCAGCACATAGCGCCAGTGGTTGTGACTTGGTTAAGGCAACAGAGTGCATGGCACGACTCCGGGTAGCGACGGATAGGGGAAAAGCGTCAGCAAAACCTGCCATCGCTGCCATTACCTTCGCGACGGTACACTTTTTGCACCACCACACGGTGCAACTATGTGTTTGCGATCCAGGTAGGACATCAGCTTGAATCTTCCGCCTTCGAGCCCGTGATGCTCGACGGTTCCGAACAGGCATACGGGGTGTCGAAGTACCGCACTGGGTGCTGTGATTGACGTGGAACTGACGCCGCAAGAGCTGTAGACGCCGCGCCAGCAACAGGAAAAGGTATATCTCAGCTATTTCAGTACGTTTACCTGTGTCCCTGTCCCTATGCTAACAACCGAAAGTCGGCTGGCGTACACCTGCCTTCAGATGATACCCACACTACTGTTGAGCCGGTGTCAATCACCGACGAACCTCAGACACGAGTTGCCACAGCTGCGGCCCTACGGCGTCCCCGGGGAAAACGAGACGCACCGCAACTTACCAGCGAGACAAATACCTAGAAAGAAGAATCTCCTGTGGTAAAGTGGCGACAGCTGGGTCTGTTGCTCTCGTAGCATCTGTTCGAGGTCGGCCTCGCTTGGCGTACTGTGATAGAAAATCTGGGAGATGTCGTTGAATTCATTGGAGTTCCCGCTAGCGTCACTGTCGCTCTCTGCCTTCAATAGAAGACGTCGAGGTCCCCCATGTCCCCCCACACCATGGTGTTTCTGGTCTGCGGTTTTGGTTTCGCCCCCTTGTCTCTTGCAGCGTTCAGCCTGCAGGTGTCTTCCTGGAGATGACTGTGCCTCGCAGCTGGAGAACAGCCCATCCCTTACCCTCTCGTGGAGGTTTGAAACAGTGCCTACGTTCGCACTACTCATTGCTTTAGCAGCAGGCCGAACCTGGGGTTTCTCTGCCCTGTCGTGCCAGCGTCCGGGCAGTCACAAAGCCGCATGAGTGGTAGAGCAGCCCCCCTTTTAGAGATGTGTCTCCCACTGCTTAGCAGATAGCTCGGCGACATCTGTGCCGCACCAGCCGCCCTTGGCCCCTCTCCGGCTGTGCCGCCGGCGACACTGCCGTCTGTTCCAGCGACGACCCGAGCTCTCTACCTCAGAACACTCCCAACTATCCGCCAGGTCGATGCAGTTTCATGTGTCACCTCCTCTGGGATTCAGGACTTTGGTACTTCACCCGTCACGATCGTCCTACTTCTGGTTGACATCGGCCCCGCAGCGCATCCTAAAACTCTCCGGATGAGTACAGGGTGACCGCTCTTTTGACCTTGGAATTAGGCAAAGCAGTTCTACCTTCTCATCGACGTAAGCCACTTGAACGAAAAGGCAGACATTCCGCTTTGCCAACACAGTTTCGTCGGCTCTCGCATGGCGCTCACGCAGCAGCAACAAGGCGACCTGCCCTGCTACAAACAGGGCACTTAATCCTATCGCAGCGAAGCACCAGTTCTTCTGGCAAGGCAACAGCGTAGGAAAGTCGGTCTCGCACTCCGTATAGCTGGCGGGGTGGGTGTCCGAAGTGACGGATATTTCCCTGTATCAAGAAAGTCTCGTTCGTTCTCCCGCGCTACTCTCAGCCCGCGTGAACAACGCAGCCCGCGGGCTGGCCGTTGGCCGTCTCGCTCACTAAGCGGAACCACTTGGTAAGAGAGAGAACGCCCGGAGACGCGGTGCCACAGTAAAGACCACGATCTGCAAGGGAGAGAAGCCGGCGAAGAAATAAATGGAATGGCACACAGCCGTCGACGTAGCATGTGTCGTGGAGGTGGTATAGAAAAAGATGCCTTTCCCCGTGCTGACCTCGTCTCCTGACAGTCCGCTTTTCTTGCGGGAATGGTGGGGGCCAGCCACATTGAAAGAGTGTCTAGACAGGCAGCTTATTAAACGAATGAGTCGAACTCAAATGCCCCTACTTCTACCGGGCAACGTAATGGACTAACGCATGAACCATCAACCTGGTGGTCTGCGGACCGGTGGCCCTGGCGACATCCGGAGTGGTGTGCACTGTCCGTGACGGCTCAGCGCCGGACGACACGCTGGTGTTTCTGTACTTGGCGCTCCGAGTGTCAGTGAGGATACTGACTGGTCTGCGTTTTCCTTTTTGTGAATGGCCCTCATCGACGGCCAGGGATTGATCCGCCCTCCTGCAGGCAAGACATATAGAGATTGGAACGTGCGACGCTCCAGCAGTCCATCGCTGGCAGTTACGGCGGGGATATCCGCACTCTCAAGGCATCTATGGTTTGTGGATACATCAGGGAGTCTCACAGTGGCGCAAGACTTTGCGGTGTATTTCGCTTTTATGGGTCCTGCCACACTTCGCCCGCAGCGTCGCTATGTCTGCGAGGCGATCACGAAGCTGTGCAGGTGGAACGTGGTGCGGCACACCCTGCCGGAGTACTCCGCAAGTGCAGCGACTCCCAGTACCCGTCGTCGCAGATGCACCAGGGGCATCTGCACACGATTTCAGTGGTATTGCTGTGGCAAGGGCAGAGAATTATCGAGTTTTGAAGGAAGAATGTCCATGCCGAGCTCCCTTCGCTTTTGAAAAGACTTGACACCTCGGACCGTGGTTACTCCTCTGAGGACCCGTTCCCTTGACGGATCGATGTGGTGCCAAGCATGCGAAGAAGTGTCCAGTGTGCAAGAGCGTCTACAGAGAACGTGTACAGCCGTCGGCACACAAGGGCACTTGGGCATTCCGCCTCGTCAAACAAACCCTGTTGCAGACTGAATTGAGAGACAATGAGCACGCAGCTGCTGTCAGAACGCGTTTTTGTATCCCATAATGTCCGGTGTCCGCTCGCGCATATGCCTAATCCCACAGAGTCCCGTCGGTTAGTTAAGCACTATCCTCCAGACTCAGAAGCGCCCAATGGACAAAGAGCCAGTGAGAAGCATATCTGGTGACATACTCTTTCGAGAGTTTAGCTTCGCGAGCTGCAAAGCCCGGTATCTGCACCAGAAGAGCCAGTCCAAGCGATGGCCCGGAGCCGTGACGGATACAAGCACTTGATATCATTGTCATAGTTGCAGACGTGCAAAGAAGGCGATAGCAGATTGTCGCATATACGCTTCACACAAACCGACGAAGTTTCCAACAAAAGAACTGACAGCGTGAAAACACTTGCGATCATATGAAGGAAAACTCCAGTCAATGCGGAGCGAAAAGACACATTGACCCGGACACACGATACAAACCCGAGCCAGTATCTACCTCCGGGCAGCCTGGGCGACGGAGCTTGAATCGGCAGACTTGAAAGTCGCTGTCCGAGAATTGAACACGTACTCCAAATGGTCCGCCTCGCCAACAGAGGAGACGTCGCTAACTTCC
>NW_027158917.1:0-22158 GCF_002600585.1 Cystoisospora suis
TCAGGATTCGTAGATCCTGACAGTCGGTCCGGTGCTCGCCCGTGGGCGTCGCCGAGTTGGGGGAGAACAGAAAACAAACTTGCTAAGTGTTTGTTCACATTTCTACACGCACTATCCGTCACCACTGATAAACCACGTTACCCTGGACATATCTGCAGCTGGTATAACTATCTTACTGCATTAGCCGGCTTGCGCGGTCAGCCGGAATCAGCACATCAGTTTTCCTCGGGCGCTGAAGCTTTTTCCGTTGGTCAATACATGTCTGGCACCACGATGTCCGCAACGCGTCTGCCTTCGGCGTCCGTCCGATCTGCAGGGGGGGAAGCGGGAACACCAGAGTGGATGTCTCGTCTCCCCTCTGTGAATGCTGCTCGCGTGCAGTCAACACTTCGTAAGGATGGGGCAACAAAATCGAAGGTGTTGTGAAGGCCGACCTCCGCTATAAAGACAGGGATGAGGTTTTGTGAAGCAAACCCTGGTGATTTCTCAAGGGAGTCCCTCCAGCTCCTTCGCGATATTTCGCTGCTGAGGAGACGTTTGCTGTCCTGGAGAGACGGCGCCCTCCACGATCGTCTTGGCTCTACGTCCCCTTCCGAATGAAGCCTGCCCGCTTGGACTTCTGGCACTTTGGTCATGTCTCAGAAAGATACCACAGCCACCACCCTTCCGGTATTCTCTGCTTTGTTCTTGACTACGCTCTCCTGTGCCTTGTCTTCCGTACCAAGCCGATGCTGTTGCTTTCCAGCAAGCTGCCCTCTTCCTTTTGCCTTTCTGCTGTGTTTTTCCACGATGGTGAAGAGTTTCTACATGTACAGACGAGGTGGCAAATACTCAGTATTTTTTCTTTTGTCCGTTTGTGTCCCGGTGCACGGTTGAGGGAGTCTTGCGCTGGCCGGGAAACGGAAGGATGGCTTCCTTGTTTTCGGAGCGTCAGCGCCATTAGGAAATCCGGGAGCCGTATCACCAGGCAGATCACGACTGTTGATGGTTCCCTCTTCAGCTCGACAGCACTCAGCGTCCTCTGTAATTCACTAGGACTGAAACCTTTTTTTCCCTGTCTCTCACAAGGCGTTCTCGATTGCTTGGTCCCGGGAGTTCACTGACACATGAAGGCAGCCGTGAGAGCCGTGAGAAGATCCTTCAGACTCGGACTAATACAAACAAGCAAGAATCATGGCAATGATGCACATGACGTTCTACTGGGGCTACGACGCCACGATCTTATTCAGGTCAGCGAGTAGGCCCCCAAGGGCACATGCTGCCTTCATGGTGCGTGGTCTTCGCCATGAAAACAACGTGTTGTCCTCAGATATATCATGGCTATCGCTCCAGAGACACTCACACTCTCCACGGCTCTCTAGAGGACACTGACTCTGCGTGAAATGTTTGCCCCTTGCGTAGACACTGCCTTGGATGTGACTGTGCCACACGCTCTGTCCGGCAAATATATACTTGGGCGTCAACGTACGCAAACATAACTGATCGGCGCCTAGCGGTACATTGTCCAACTGTGCCACGCATTCTTTTGCCGGAGACCAGTCGGACAAGCATGGTCCTCGCTCTGTCGGTGCGTCTACTGTCGTCACTTCGCGCTCCCGTTGATCGTATCACCCTATACGCACGAACCGAATCGCAGCTCGCAGGCATAGACGCGCGCCGGCTTTACATGGTGTGCGTTTCTGGATTTACACATGTATAGCAGGACACCCTGGAACACGCCAGTTACCGGTTGATGGGTTTTGAGACGACCATGCCTGTGCTCATCTGTGTCCGCCTGAGCACTGAGTGTTGCTGTAGGCGTGTGCCCATCTGTCTAAGCTTTTGCCGTTCACCCTTCGTACTTGCAGCTGGTGGAAGACTGACGACGCGCTTGACTTCTTCGTTGCGGTGACCATTATTTTCTTCTCCTGCTTGCTTAGGTGGGTACACAAGCCACATCTTAATCTGCGCGCGTGCATTTTCGGCCTTTCGGTGAGAGAAGCGGGCTGCCTTGATCAGGAGTCGTTTAGGCAAGACGCTGAGAAAAGCTACTACCTCCATCCGCGCGCCAGCCGACCCCGTGCAGCCAGTGCGTGTAACCCCGGTCCGCTCGCTGCATCCCGACAGTATGCTGTTAAGAGTGTGTGTACTTACAGATAGGAGCAAACTGGGTGTCCGCGGGTTCTTTTTGCCAAGCAGCTCGGCCCTCGGTGCCGATATTCTGGATCTTGATGCCAGTTTCCGCGAACCCAGCCCGGCTGTCCTCAGCCCGTTTTTTCTTCTCCAAGGACAAGCTATTGACTTCCCGAAGTGTCTTCCCTTCCCGGCCGGAAGAAAGACGGGGTCATACCTTTTGTTCGAATCTGTGTTGTTGTTTCCTCAGCGCGTGGCTCAAACTCCGAAGCCAAGAAAGCATGGATGCTAAGCGAGACGATGTAGTATTACTATCCCCTACACCGCTGTCCTGCTACGGCAGTAATATATATCCTACTGGTCAGACCCCTGCTCTTTTGAGTTCTCGGCAGTCATCTGCCTTATCCCTTGGCTGGTGTTCATGTTACTCTGAAACACCGAACGGCACCAAGCCGCTATCTCTCCTGTGCGCTGGGGCTGTACCCTTCACCCAACAACAGGAAGGTGAAGAAAATGCCCCTGCTGCGAAAGACAGCACGGATCGCTCCTGCCCTGAGGACGCTCATCACTCCGGTTCACGCATTGAAGTACACGAAACTGCCACGGCTAGGGACGTTCTGAAAAGAACTCTGGAGAGCAGTCCGAGCGGCTTTGACGGGCCATCCACAAACCGCTCACTCGGGAACCCTGACAAGCTCTTGAAGACTGAGCACGCTAGAAAGGCAGGACGAAGGCAAAAAGGCGATAATCCGAACGTTTTCCTCGTGGCACTGGAACAACAACCAGAAGGTAAACAGAAACAAAAACAGGCGGAATGGGGTAGGTTTCGCCATATACAGGAACAGAGACTTTGTACTGAACGAAAAGAGAAATGCCATCGGCACCGGGACTTCGGAAGTCATGAACTGGTCGCCTGGAGGCGAATTTTGCTGCGGGCAGGAGTGAGCGTAGTTCCAGCAGTGTTCCAGGGTTCCCCACTGCGCGTTTGGTAACTGAACGACGAAAGCGTCACGTTTTCAGATGGTCCAGGGACGCACTAACAACAGACACGCAACTGAACACTTCCTGAGCCCCCGTTCATCGTGCGAGCTGAAGGAGCCTTCACCGATACTTCCAGAAAAAGCATTCGACAGCGAGTTTGCCACGCTCAAAGATACCCTCAGGCATATTCGCGAACCCGTGTGCAGACGCGTGCTTCGCTGTAGCGATATCGGCACGCTCGTCTCCTCCCTGAGTGTCCCTGAATCGTACAAGCCCTACAGCCCCACATACACGCCGTTCGTAGTGCGCATACAGTTTTGTTGTACGCAGTATGTGCCCACTTTGCAGGGGGGAGATCTGACGACCTACCAGAACCATGTCGCTGCGGGCACCCGCGCTTGCCCCCGGGTCTGGCAGTGCAGCTGCCCCAATCAATTGCACAGGAGGCAGAGTTGTCTGCAACATACCCCCGATATATTTGGAACATGGTTGGCCGGCCGCGTGAATATGGAAGTGCGAGTGGACAGCCCAGTGAAGGGGGACGGGAGCCCAAGCCGGTAGCGCTAGGACAGCTACGCCGTGCACTTGCTGTTTGGTATGTCGGGTTGGAGGGATACGAAGTACCGTGGGGGGTTAAGATAGCACCCCGAACGGAAGTGACCCGCCAAAGCAATAGTTACCAGACTAGCGCCTTTCCCCTGTGGCACGGCGTTCTACTGTTAGCTTTCCGATGGGAGTCTGTTTGCCATTTCTGATGTAGTCTGCATATAGAGCGCCTCAGCTAGTTCCCTCGTCCTTCCTGCACTCGACCGCTGCCTGGGACGGGTCTCAGCGAGTTCTACACTCAGATGCAAGTGCCTCTGTCCAAGCTGGTACAAGCGGAGACCAGGACAAAAATTGCGCTCGTTGTGTCAGAAATATGTGAACAAGGGTGTGTTTTTTTTTGCCACCCGCTTCATACGTGGCTCACTAGCCCGTCATCGTAGCCCTTCCAGCCAACACTTAATTTCCGAAAAAACAGGGCTGCTACGGTTCTTTTTTTCGCTGTGGATGGCTGGCCCCCGCGAACTCTGTTGCAGCGTCAGGTGCTTCGCCAAGAACCAGAAAGGAGACTGAGTTGGGCGGCTAAATCTCCGGTCGCTCGTTTGCTTCTGATTCGCTATTCCAGGATGTATGCGTGCGTCATCGGCACCATCGATTGGAGTTTAATTCTCATCTGTATGACTTTCAACGCGGGAATTTTTTGCGCTGTTATCGCCGGTGTCGCTACGGGTCGAGCGTTGACGGGAGCCTACCTGGGAAGAAGAACGTTTCCGGCCCCTTCCTCGAGGGAGTTTCTCTGTTGTCACGATCATGCTTGAGTGGGACGTCACGGGAGAAACGTACAGGAGTAATATGTCTCAGGGAGACGGAGACAGGGCCGCAGCACGGCACAGAAAGAGAATTATTTTTAGATGATCGACCGTTAGGTTGGAGAGGTGCACGTGATGCAAACAGAAGGAAAAAGAAAGGCACCCCCCCCCCCTCAAGCAGTGCAAACGGTGGCACTGTGTCGTACACAGGTTTGGGACCGTTCCGCAGCAGCGCTTTACTTCCCATCTCGTTGTCGTCCGTAAGTATCTCAGTGAAGCACGGAAGTTTCGACTGTGGGGTTTCTTAAGATCAGATAGGAGCTTCGACGAGGTCCGGTGTCATTCCAGACCTAGGACCGACTTCTTCAAACAATGTGTCACCCTTTGCCGCCACATGCAAGGGAACGTCCAGAATCGGGCACTGGAGTCGTCTTCTGGGCCAGCATCCTATGGCTGTTATGGCGCAAGGAACAACGCAGATGCCTCCGACCTCCGTCACCGCCCCCCCGCTATTGCTGTCTGAAGGTTCTCTGGCCTACGCCCACGCGTCGGTGATGAAGGTTCCTGGTGTGGTGCTGCAGTAGTGCTTTTGGTAGTTAACCATGCCCGGACCTGTTGCTGAGGGTCGCTAGACCCTACCCCCCGGAGAGGCGGCGAGTTACCGCGTCGAGGCGCCACGTGAACGAACGAGGTTTCATCACTGGGAAGTATCTTCGGTCCGGTGACCTGGCCAGGTTCAAGCTCGCAAGTTGGAAGAACCTTTCGCGCAAGACAGGGTCAGCGGTTTAGCCTGTCTTGTGGGCTTCCTTGACCCGGTCTGAAGGTGCAAGAAGCAGTTTCTCCAGCGAGGAACCCGTCTTCCACTACAGTGTTGCGTTAAGACGCCTATTAAGATAGCCAGATAGCCGGTATATTTCAGGGTTGCAGCGCGGTGCTTGAACCTCCTACGGCTCGGCGAGCACGCATTTCTTGCCGTGTAGTTGCAGTGCTGTCGCTGCATGGGAACATGCGCATGAGGCTTAACTCACTTCACCTCAGCAACAGGTCCGCAGTGAAGTTCGAAAGCGGAAATCGGCGCGATAACGCGGGTAGCCTAGCTGGTGTTGAGGTTGCTTACGTAGGCTGCACAGTACGAAACAATGCCACCGAAGTTTCAGGGGCACGAAGGATTGGGCCGAGCGGTTCTAGAGTCCGAGACGCGCCCTTCTCGACCGTACAGTCGGTCAATGTTGTGACCCACGGTGATTCACATCGCCTCTCTCTCAATGTAAACCGGCGTGCCTGGATCGGTTAACGCCTTTTTTTTTTTGCCAACCTAATGCGCGATGACGCGTGATGCCAGTGTCACTCTGCCTGCCTCATTGGGCCAACCATGATACACCCTTGCTGGGCCGTTAACAGAATGCACTGTCCTTCCCCACCTTCGCGCTCCTAACTGGTACAGCTCCCGGTTTGCGACGTCCCACCGCAGCAAGAGCAACAGCTCTTTTCGAGTGACAGCAAGGAATCCCCTGTCAATCGATTGAACCTTCCCCATACTGGAGAGCTGCGCTAACCATACCGCGTGCCTGTGATCTGTTTCATCGGTTCCTGGGACACACTAGTTTCCTACACAAGGGCATAAATCCTGTTTTCCCACCGATCGTGTGGGACGCAGTACTCCACGTAAGTGATGCTCGTTCCAAACTTCATGCAGATGCAGATACGGCTACTACCATCGGACTCCGGTCACACCACAACCAAAGCACTTACACCCCCGTACGCCAAGATCATCTATCTGGCAAGGGAATAGAGGACATCCGGACCGCCACCCACAGACGATGAACACACGGAGCCCGCGACGTCGGCGGCTCCAGCACTTCGTAGACGTTTTTTTTCTTAGGGGACGAGGCATGTCTCTCCATGTTGCGTGTCACCATTCCCAACGCAGGGACAGGTGCTGGGCCAAGACGCTGACATCAACCTGGTTCCTCTGCAGACATCCTTCTTACACCTGGCCCCCCCGAGTGATGCTTTCGTCATGAGCCCGGCTGTACGCTCAAGCAAACATGACATATGCCCTTTCAACACTAATCACAGTTCTGCCCTAACTTCGGGCCACCCCGCAGACACTCCCCGAAAACCTCGGGTGCTGACGCGAAGTGAACTTCAGAAAGGATACACACAGCACACCACTGCAACACAACAGCCCCCAGGAAAAACACACGAGATTCGCTGCTCGGGAGGCCAACCGCCGCAACACGCCCTTCTTCCTCCAATACGTATGTACGTATCCGAAGGTGCACCGTTCCGGGAATACTGGCACAACACACGACAGAAAACCCAGATTATTCCCCTGCACCCCGGTTGCTTGCTCGAGTACTTAGACCTCGGCCACCACATGGAAAGACGGACGTCCACCCTATCGATACGGCAGTCGTAACCGCCCCAATTCTTGAACTGCGATGCTAGCTCGTTTGTCGTTACAGGGCTAGGCATTAGCTGGAACCCGTTTTCATTTACCGCGGCGGCCACCGTTGCGCTGTGAAAGCAACGGTCTAGAACAAGACGGCGGCTGGTGACACGGTTCTTCTTTGGTTTTGCAGGACCTCAGAACGGGGCTTGCGCCACAGTGTTTCGTTTCTACGAAGGGTTGGTTGCTTGCCGTTGTGACTGACTTTTGCAAGATTTCGAAGGAATCCGTCCGATGACGGCACACCTACAAGACCCGCACCGACCTCTAGCAATACAATACGCAACTGCCCACATGATACCCGCATCTTCTCTTCGCAACCCCCGTACCTGCAAATATCAAAAAACTTGCTGGGCACGGCGACTCGTACCTTCTACTGATATAAATAAACATTTGCTCTACCCGAGGATTTTCACTCCCGTTCGCCGGGACTCTTGCCACTGGCGCGACACAGATGCACGCCAGCCAACTCTCGTACATTCGTATCAGTTCCATTGTGGTGTGGGGCCACTCACTCGACATCGACAGCCCATCTTACATCCGCCGAGCCGCGCCAGAGATGTAGAGTTCCAGGACTTCCTTCGAACAAATGCATACCCTCGCGATTCAAAATGAAAGTTGCTCGCGACTACAGTCGCAAACTGCGCTCCCTCGGGTCCACCTCTGTACCCCCGAGCGCCACAGCACCCCGCCAACAGTGCAGGCTTGCAACAGACAGACATGCGTTACTCAGCAGGCGGGCACGGGCTCAGGGCCCCCTGGCGTTTCACGCGCCTAAAATGCTTCATTCTTCTGAGAAAATACCGACATGGGTAGCCTGGGAGCAAGCATGGTCCTAGGACAAAAATCGCATCTCCCCGGTCGTCACTGCGCATAGTCGTTGCGCTACCCACGATTTTCACCGGAGCCTCTTGGCCCAGACGGCTCCATATAACAAGTCACCCCCCTGGTTCAGAACACCGAAAACCGAGCGTTGTTCCTATGCCGGACACAGTCGCGTCTAACAAATCGCCCCTCCTGCTTCTCGCACACATCCCGAACAATCATTCAGCAGCACGGCCTTTCTAAGAGGCCTGTTCGCGCGGAGCATGGGCCACATCACAAAAAGTCAGAGGGATAAAAGTACGTACCGGCGCAAAGCACATGTCATCTATGCAGAACCCGCAGGCTTCCGGCGCACATCGTTATATACGTAGTACGCACGTGTGGTGCCGCGTGATCATACGCACCCCTCTAGGAACCACGTGCGCAAGGGCATCTGCTACCTCGGTCCTACGACTCAAGTCTGACCCTGAGGAGCTGGGCCACGACACAGCAAGTGATTTCTTCTTGGAAATCCGGAACTCGAAGTGCGGGAGGTCTCGCTGCGGCGTCACAGGCCTCGCTGTGTCGTCCCGTCTTGACAGTACTGTATGGTGAGGGCACGCGTACGTGTATACAACACACACGCTAAGGCATCTCTATCGTTCCTGGTACACACACATCGCAGCCGAGACTTCCTACATGGGCGTCAACGTACAGAACCGCGGTGGTACAGTAGGTGTATACACCTGCGTCTTTTCTAATTTTTATGTCTTTCTTTTTTTGCGTGGGATGCCTAGATATACAACACACGTATGCGCGCGGACACGGCCTCAGTTCGCGTCTTCATATCGAGCCACCTCCACGCGCAAATCTAAGACTCCGGCCGTACAGCAGGACAAAGAAAAGGTACAATACAGACATCCAAAGCTCTTCATGAATGAAGAGAAGACAGGCGGAAAGATACATACGTGTCTCCCGCAGCCAGACACAACTGACAACGGCAAACCCACCCTCGCGGTCTCAGGTTTCTCGCGACTTCCGAAGCAGATGTACGACCTTCGTGACGTCTTTCCGACCACTACCTGGTTCTTTTCTCAGACTGGGGGCGAGGCACACTTAACACATAAACACGGCGAGAAAACTGGTTGATAGATGGGGGGGAACAATGGATCAGTAACGCTCAACGCGCAACGAAGCGACACGTTCATCGGGACAAACCGCCTGTCCTTGCAGCTTGTATGCCACGCCTGGGTAACGCGCGGACGTGAGTGACAAGAGAGCCTGGAACTAGCGACACAGAGAGACAAGGCAATACATCAATACTGCAAAGTGAACCCCACTGAGAAGCAACATCAAAACTGAAGGACAGAGGCATGTGCCTTCGACAACTCGCCAACACCGCCAACTGCGAAAACCACCGTGGGGGGGACGAACGTGCAGAAACACAGATAGACGCACGCGAGTGTCCCCAGTGTGTGTAGCCATCCAGTCACACACTCCCACGTTTTTTCGACGCGACACACCGCTCAACAATTGCAACAGAAAGACGTCTTCCCGGTCAACTAGCACCCCACCACGAAGCAGCAAAAAAGCTCCCTTCAATTTTTCCTCTTGAATGAACCGTCCGACCAGCCGCCCCACGCAGCACACACACGGTGCTGAAGTATACGTCAAGGAACTACGAGCGAAGCCAGACACGTCTGACCAGAATGAGTGTGACCTACAATCCATCTATACCAACAGATGATATCCGGTCACTAGTGGGCGAGCCACGACGGCGACTGGCCCGAAAAATGTCAACACGTTTCTGTATCGCAATGTAAGGAAGGCGGTAGACTGCGTAACAGTTGCAGGTTTGAGTTATACATTACGCGCTGTGGCCTGGCAGACGCGCCTCATTTTAATGATGCGCGTGCTACTGCAGGTGTCGGCAAACCATGATAAACTGATTCCCTCGCTATGCAGAAAAAAAAACGTGCGACACGAGAAAACACAGGCTACGGACCGCCAGGCGCCCCCCACGTAGTCAAGCGCCAACACGGTCACACATCACACGGACAAGCACGACGTGCGGGACTCTTCATAGAGCTTCAAATGCTGCCTCCCGCAATATAGAATGGTTGAAGAAAATGAGTGAGCCAATAAGCACTATCATCCTGCAAAAGCACTCACCGGCGCATGTATATACGACTACTACGGATGCATTCACATGCGTTTGTCGAATATGCGTGTATGCAAAACATCACACCCCTCGAACAGAGGCCATACGGATCTTAAACCCACATCTCCGATTCAAAGAGCTACACGGAAGGGCGCCCAGACAAAAGCGTGACTGAGATCCTTTACTATCTCTATCCACTTTGACCCCCAAAGCAATCGACTGTCGTTGACGCCAGCGTACTTCTGGGCCAAAGCCGCCATGGATCAGAAAATGTCTCAATAGGAATGCTGGGGTCAGCCAGACTGACTTGTCACTGGAGCTGACGTCCTGCTTTGAATCTTCACCACGGAGAACAATACTGGGCGGCCTTTCCACTCTTACCCACCCCACTCACTCGCCCTCACCCCACACTCGTGGTGACGCTACCTGCCTGTCACTAGCGTCATGGGACCGAAAAAATGCATCCGGTACTCCCGATTTACGGAACTCGCAGCACTGTTTGGTAGTAGCTAGGAAGCCAAAATGACAACGACACACCCTGAGCTAGGCTACTGGCGCCGATTGTATAGCGATTCTGAACAAATTCGGATTAAAAAGATGGCCGACCGACCAGGCGACTCTATGTCACCGCGCCACATGTCGCGGTGAGAGCTGCTGCACACACGAGATTAGGGAACCCTCCCGCTGAATGCAGGAAACTGTGGAGCTCGCATAGATTCTTGGGCTGTCAGAGATGATGATGCCTGATACTGCTTTCCCTTCCCCCTTAAAAAACAGCCGAATGGTTCTTTACCAGCGAGCGAAGCGTAATACCTTCTTTGGGGAAAGGGGCTCTGCAGATCGGCGAGCGGCAAAACAAAACGTAAAGCGGGTCTTTTCACCGAAACCCTGCGGCTAGGAAAACGGGCGACACTTGACTTGTTCCACAGCGTGCATCAACTAGTTGCCTCCGTCCATTCAATATGCATCAAAGGTGCTTATTCTTCCGGCCATCGGCGACCGCAGAATCGCCTTCCTGACGAGGCGGCTCGGCTGCTGCTGGCGGCGCCGTTGGATCTAATCCCGTCATTTCTATCCATGCCTGTAAA
Organism: Cystoisospora suis; assembly: GCF_002600585.1. Taxonomy (NCBI): domain Eukaryota; phylum Apicomplexa; class Conoidasida; order Eucoccidiorida; family Sarcocystidae; genus Cystoisospora; species Cystoisospora suis. The sequence goes on from NW_027158917.1 coordinate 10,951, forward strand.
CGGAACACAACAGTGTAACCTGTTTCCCGAGAATGAATCGTGTACGCCGTGCTCCCTGAGTCATCTAACTGAACTCTGGAGGGCTACAAAAAGCCCACGCCTATGCTGAACTATCGACAAGATATAAACGTGTCCCCTGCCTCAAGCATCCGCCAGACGAGCTGTCCCTATCTACAGTCGTGTGAAAAGGACGCTATGCAGAAATTCCACGGAAATCTCTGGCTGCCTGCATTGAAGGAGGTCCGGCACACACCATAAGAGGACAGTACAGTGGCGACGGCCTGCGAAGTGGTCAGCCCGGTGCTCACATTTCTGAAGACGTCCTCGTCGTACTCAAAGCTTAACCGTGGGCCTGGTCCATGTCGGTATCCTTTTTCAAGACCCCGTAATATGGCGCTCGCTATCTGCGGCTTCGTAACCCGGTTCAGTTCCTCTGCACACAGGTCCATGAACACGCGCAGAAATACTACGTCGCGCTTCTGATAACTCCAACCAATCCACGAGGGCGAGGCCTCCCTCCTTACAGGCTCCAACCAATGGCTCGCACCTAATTCCGTATCTTTTCGCTCTCTCTGCCACTGTAACTCAGTTCACACTAATGAGATACAATGGACGGTGAGAAACTAGCCTACACGGAAGTGACAGTCACTCGAAAACAGAGCACCACAACCCCGCTTGGTACACGTTTCTATACTTGCCACATACGATGTCCCGCAATCTGCTTCCACTCGTGACTGGGGGACCCCAGCCCCCTGCTGCACAGTGCCAGCAGTCTGGTGTGCTAACGGGACCTATAGCAGTGACGTACCCCGAGAAAAGACCGTGACGCGGCAGCGCGAAATCCGAGGCAGCGTGGTTTGTTTCTCGCGTCGCACATATCCGTTGAAGTCGCAGAGAACAGTCATAACATTCGCCGACGTCGCCTCCACTGCGCGTACAAACAGAGTATACTCCACGGCAGAACCCACCTCACATGGGCGCCAAACCAACACCGAAAATCACGGTGGCTGGCACGAGCACCAACCCTGCAACACGACCTCTGACTGTCTCCATGCTTACCCGCATCCATGTACGCGTTAACGTCACCCCCGAAGTGGGCGAGCTCCGGAGCCACGACATATACCATGGCTGCATTCTTCGGTTCGCCGTGTGGGAATTTGTCTTTGAAGCATGTGACGAACACGGCTCCCACGGCCCTAGTCGAGTGGACGTTTCCCAACGCCATGCACGGGCGGCAAACTGCCAGCTGCACAGATCCCAAAATGCACGACAAAAAGCTTAAATTGTGGACTACCCGGTCCCCAACAGTCGTAGAACGGACCCCGGAGCTAGTCAGAGAGTTCGAGCGAGTAACTGAACTTAGTACGCGCTCTCTCTCCCAGGTGATCACAGGGACTGCGCACAAACCTGGAACTGTGGTTAGTAAGCACTCAGGCCCTTTAACATCTGCACGGCTAAAAACTTCCTTCCACCCGGCTTGCAGGCCCACACCGTGGCACCATCGAAGCCCAGCCGGTCCCACAGGATGCGGAGAGGTCAAAGCACCCCATACGACGTCCGAAAGAAGAGGAAGGCACGACACCACGTATGGACAGCCACGGTGGCGAGTCGAGGACCACCTGCCACGGTATATGTCACAGATCTACTTCGGTAAGACAAGATCTCGAACGTCGGCGAGCTACCTACCTTCACGTTGGGGAAGTTTGGTGGTTCTCGAATCATCGCCGCCTTCACGTCTGCATCGTCCTTCCCGTGATTCTCCTCTAGTGCTGAAAACAAACACAGGAGGCACATGCGGACAGTCTATGAGCGAGACAGACAGGAGGGCGACAGGCGAACAACCCAACCCCTGGATTCAATGTCTCGAAAACTGCACATTAGGCACCTGGGAAGCACGCCCCCGAGTCTTACTAAAAAGTGACATATCGCGGCCTGTACTGACCCAAAGCTCATGTTTCCTCATGGCCTCCAGCGTACCTTTGGACAACAGGGATGTATGGACCTCCTTCGCTGTCGTGATAGAGAACCCCTCCGCCTCCAGCAAAGAAGCAATTTCTTTCCGGCCGCTGCTCAAACATAGATCTGTCGTTCCTGTAACAAAGGGAAGACATACTTAAAGAGAACGGAACTATCATTCTGTGGGAGCCCCGGTGTAGTGACAACCTTGTCACCTGCCTGCGAGTGTGAACATGAGAACATACAAGCTCGAACCATGCAGCCCGTGTCACTCAACGGCTAAATATTCTACTGCCATATCACACCCGAGCTGAAGACAACAACCCATCACCTTTCACATGTAAGAGAAACCATACCGCTGTTCAGAGAGGCGAAGATCTCGGACGGATCCCGGTCGTACGCTGGCGTGCGCTCCTCCGTCTTCTTTGCGAAGCTCACGTATCCTAAGAAGAAAGTAGGGACACAGGCATTCCCAGGTAAATCTCACCTCGTAAGGTGAAGTCACGCCGGAGAGAAATTTGCTGATGGACCACTCACTTCCTCTATCGGGAGGCTTCATGCGTAAGGGTGACCCCAACTTACCCCAGTAGCCCGCCTGCCCGCTACAACTGCAAGACTCTCTACAGCTTCTGGGAGCGGATTCTCTAGGCTCCTCGCTGGATCTCATTCTCACAAACCTGCCTAACCAATCTCATTACAAGCGGAAAGTGGGTTGTAAAGACTTTCAACTGCTGTTACGGAGACACCCCAGTTGTTTCCTTGATTCCGTGGAGAGGCATGTGCGAAATCCTCGCGCACCCGGGCTTATACGCGAACCCCTGAACTGGGGATGCTTCTGCACGACGATATGAAGACCCGGGCTCACGCCCCCGCCACCTCCACCAACATGGTGTTTCGGTGGCGACTGCACCAGGACTGTCTCAATGCGCACTGTGGTCGCCGCGTTCTTGGACTCGAGTGCATGCTGCAGCTGCGAAGGCGCACAAACCAACCAGCGGAGGCCTGGAATGAAGACTCGCCTACTCGGGTTCCCGTCCGCGGGCGATGCAACACAAAGCTCCATAACAATGAGAAACATCAGCAGCCTGGACCTCTCTCCCTCCTCGGGAACCCTCTCGAGAGAAGCCAGTCATCTCATGACAATACGACACAATCCGAAACTTGCTGTGCACTCTCACGAAGCCACGCTGCGGCAATAGCGAAGCTGTGTCTCAGGCCGGAGAACGATGTACGCAAAAAAGAAAGACAGCACACAATCGGGGGTACCTGGCGAGAACAGTGTACCCCAGAGATCCTCCGCAATACACTCGACGTCGCCGAGGAAGGTGCGATAACCGGGATCTCTCTGTGCACGTATTAAGGCTGAACACCTGTTTCCAAAACCACAGTAGTGCAGAAGTGCACCTGAGTACCTCTCGTTCCCAGCAAGTTACCAACAAAAACCGCGGGTTTTCCATGCTCTAGTGCCCCACACACGAACTTGGACAGAATGTTAATGTACCTGGACAGCGAGCGGAATGGCATCACCCAGGGCCGACAGCATTATATACTCCGTGCCACCGGCGAGCAGTTCCCGAGCAGTGCGTTCGAGAAAAGCCCTCGACCGCCGGTATGAAATCAGTAAGGTTCGTGCCGTAGGGAATTCCGGGTGTGGAGCGACGCCATACCGTTCAGTCCCTGTCCCGGCCTCCTCCACATTCCCCTCTGTACCCGCAGGGGTGGCGCTTGCGTTTCCCCTGGTATCAGGCATCTTCTGCCAGGGAAGGTACAGCGAGTGCAGGGCAGGAGCTTCCCTAGCTCACACGGGGCACAAGAGACACGAAACGGTGAGGCGACTTGACAAGCCGCGGGCCTACAACACAGTTCCACGTACCGCACTATCCTGGAACTGAAGGATGTGTGCACGGAAGGAAACCCAACAGGGACAGAAAGCACCGAGTGACTTTGGCTGAGTCGTGCCCCGCCGCTGTCCATCCAGTGTCTCTGGTGTACGATGCATCTAACTCCTTTACAAAGTGACCAGCTGGCTCGATCCAGAAAAAGCTCTATGCACAGTGCCGTACCGTTTGGCGGTGCACAGTCGAGGGTTCTTTTCTCATGAGAGGATGAGAAACGCGGCACCACCAGTGAGCGCATGGAAGGATGAAAAAAGGGGAGGAAGTCGCGAGACAAAACTGACCGCAAGTAAACACTACATGCTACCTCCCAACACCCCTTTTTCTTTCGGTCGTTCTCTCTGCGTCCGGGCGTGGGCAGACCAAGCAGTCGTCTTGTACTTGCCGATTGGTAAATATGTCAACAGTGTTCACCTAGTGACCACCCCCAAAGCTCAGTTCTTCGCTCGAAGACTCTCTCTCGACGGCAGTTTACCCTGGAAACGAGGGGAACGATGGGAGAAGAAACACGAGCTCCTAGATCCCGAAATCCCCGACTGGGACCAACTAACTGCACAGGCCGGAGGTCCTTGCGTCTCACGTTGCTGTTCCGGACCTTGGCTGCGGGTGGAGGCTGGCCGAGTCCCGGGGAGAGCAGAGAAAAAAACACGTCAAAGCAAAACACGAGAACAAGATGTTTCCCTGATCCGAAAGCAAAAGTGGTTAATCACCTTGTGAATCTGCATATTCAGGAGGGGGTACAGAACGATTCAGTGCTTGCGGTTCCGGTGAGAACCGTATGGACACCCATTTCCACGTGTACGCAACACCACCCCTTGGAACCGACCCGATAGGAAGCGTAGGTAGCAGGACGGACGACAACAGTACCAGGTACAGCAGCCGCAGCCGGACTTGAAGCTCCCGCCCCCACCACCAACCAGAGCTCTCCGAGTGCTCTGGAACTGTCTGACAGTCCCAGAAGCGCCATTACCTAGCAGCCACGCCAGTCCCAAGCTATCCCACCACCCCTCACTACTGATCGCCCCTTACACCCGGGTAGCAAATACCTTGTAGGGCGCCCCTTGTATCCGGGTACCGGTCACACTAATGCCGCTTGCTTGCGCCCACCCGTCACTAGTAATTGTGGCCTGCTGGACCGCGGCGCCGGTCAGTAATAGTCACCCCTTGCTCGCGACACCGGTCACTAGTCACCCTCTCTTGCATGCCGACGCTTCTCACTAGCAATTGCCCGTGGCATCTGGGATCGAGTCAATGCCGGCGGCTGGGGACCGGTGCGGGGCTTTGACTAACGGGTGACAGAATATGTCTAATGCGCAGGGGCTGGCTTAGAACGACAGATGTTGCTCGTTCCTGCACGAGCTTACCGCAGCGCTGTCTGCGGAGACGAGTTTTCGGAATGAGGATACCTGACGGGCTGCGGCATTCAGTCGCAGGCTTCTTTGTCTTCCGTGGCTGACGAGCAGCGTTGCGTGACCGCTCGGCCCAAGAGCTCTATTCGAACGCTGTTTTCTGTGCTGCCTTCAGAAAGTACCGGACAGCCGGGAGCCGCGTCGTCACGCAGCAGAGCCTGGGCTTCCGATAGAAGGAAAACGTCGCAGAAGGCAATTGACGCCATTGTGATTCATATATGTATATATACATAAAGGATGAGGCTCATAGTATGTGTCAAAACCCATCCAGTCTCCCGCGCGCTTTACGGGAGACTCTCCAAACTGCAACTAGCGTCACCGTAAGATGCCATGTGAGCAACGACCGCTGGCGTCGAGAGACCCCCATGCGCAGCGCGGACCTTCACAAACGTCCCACATCAGAAGAGGAACTCGCAGTTCACTGTCCGTGCCGACATGCCTACTGCGGCTTCACGGGGAACGATGCCGGGTGCTGGCCCTGTACAAGTTGGAGGTCGGAAGCTCTAGCTGACTACACCGAAAAATCGCGCCACTATCGTTCTGATGGGATCGCTCCGCCAAAAAGTGTCCGACTTCTGATTCTGTACCAACTCAAAAAACTGGCTACGGCAACCTCTGATCCCGCCTGGTGAGCAGCGACTACTGGTCATCACCGGCGAACGTCGTGCGCACGAAGATTAACAACAGTATCCCGAGAGTGCTACGCTCGATCGCTTTGAGCAACTAAGCAGAGAGCTGAACGACGCACTTTTTCTTGGTCTATGTCTCTTGATAAGAAAACGTCCTGTGCAGACTAGGGTTTAGCTTCGACGCTTGTCTGGAAGGCGTGTTCCGATGTGCTCGTAGCCGAAGCGGCGCTGGTGGCCACGACTGGAGCTCCAGTGCTACTGTCTGGACTGCATTTTCAAAAACTCGTATTCAGTAGAGAGTGAGGAGGGCGAGCCACCAACGCCGCTACACGGACGCCAACAAAGTCCCTTGCTGGAAAAAGAATGCAACACCTGACTGGAGCAAAAAATCTGACCGCGCCGCCACCTGGAATCCCCTTGGTGCACGAAACAAATCAAGAACCGGAAGATAGGCTGCCGCCGCATCGTCTTGGCTGAGTCGGGAACGGCAGATGCCCGCAGGTGCGCGGACTATCAGGTGAAGGAAGGAAGGACGACGCAGACTTCTGCATGATAGCAGTGCAGGACACCAGGAGAGCTGCCAGAACCAGATCGGATCTGAACTCAGTACGTTCTCGGCAAGCAGCAAAAACAACCGGACCAACATGCATCTGCCCGTTATCAGAAAAAGGGAAGCTGGGGCGACAGAGCTGACTGTGGCATCCCGCGAAGTCTTTACTGCCGTTACTGTGTGGCCACCCTCTCTTTGACATTCCGATGAAAAACGCCTTCCCAGTTCGACCGAGTTGACACGAAAGTCTGAGTCTTGGCGCAAATCGCAAGGTGCAGGCACTAAACTGACAGACATTCAAGCTCCGAGAGTCTTGACCCCCAGGCCCGCGGAGGTGTTGGAAGAAGTGCCTGATCCAGATTTATGTGTTAGAAAAAAAAGTATGCATAAGGGCAGCACCTACTTTCGACATAACCAAGCAACCACTTCAGGTCGATGAGAAGGTATTTGACGGCCTGTGTCCAGCGCTCATCTTGACTCAGCTGCAGGCGGATGCAAAATCCCCCGATCCTGTCTCCTGACAACCAGAGAACCATCAACGCTGACGAAGCAGGAGATGAGACACTGTTGCAGGTGAGGGTACAAGAAGGGGGTGCGAAAGCGTAGCAGAGGAAAACACGCCGGCTGGCTCGACATGCACGACCAAAACTGCCACACTCTGAAGGAACTCCCGGCGCAAGCACTCCACAGCTTCTGCCTACCGTCAATTGCAAAGGGGAGCTCCGGGGGCTCAAGAGGCGTATGAGCACCAAGGGGCGCATACGGTGGCCACGGTTGCCGGGCGAAGTGGGTCAGGGCTTCATACAGCTGGGACAGGTCCAGAGCGGCAGGCAAGAAGACAGTCTCACGGAAATTTGTCGAAAAATGCAGGGGTTGTACACACTGCAGCCGGCTACTGGCGGTGAAAGGCTATGGCCGCACCCCTCAGTGACAGACTTGTTTCGGTCCAACAGACACGATCTGGTGCGAGCATTCGCGGTTCGGTGCCTTCCCATTTTTGACGCTCCCCCTGCGCCCAGCTGCGTCTGGGGTAGTCGACTCTGCTTCCTCTCATCCAGCCCCGATGTGCAACGCCCCACGCATCAGCGTGTGCTGCGGCACGCACTTGGCAAGAGAAGGTGTAGGAAGTCCATATAACGAGCTACATCGCTTTCGCCCCGCCGGGAGAAAAAATTCACACCGGAAATGTTACCCATCACCAGCCGCTGTTGTGGCAGTGTGCTCAACGCCACATGACCACGCGGCCTGACAGTCAGGCTCGTGAGCTTCATTACCTCTTGGACACACTCAAGGAAGGCGACGGTTGCAGCGTCGAAGCGTCGGTTTGAATAAAAGAATCGACTGAAACCTCCGTCGCCGCCTCGTCCTTGAAGCGGGAGGAGCGAGTCGTCCTTTTTTCTGCACGAAGAACCAGTGGCTCGACTACGTTGATCCAACACGCGAATACACGCCTCAAGAGCTCTGCGTTTCTAGCCTGCTTTGCCTTGGGAACTAGGACGCCACCAAGACGCTAACACATTCATCACACGAGTCTTCGGAACAAGACAATGGGTAGTACTTACTGCCAAGGCTGCTTCATCCATGCCGTCTCTCCTGCAGCCACAAGAGTCACGCACCTGACTAAGTAGGAGTAGGGACCCCTCGGCACCAGGCGGTAGTGAGTCGGATGAACGTACACCTTGCGAAAAAGAACATCGACCAAGAGACACATGTGACCCCAGCCGCTGTTGATCTCGGCCCAGCTCGGACACGATGGCCCCGCTACTCGACCTGGAAACACACTCGGACTCCTGGCAACGACGAATCAGCACTGGATCAGCACTGCAACTGCCTGTCCGGCGAAGTGCGTAAGGGCTACACACGGAGACTCGTACACGCCGATCACCGACAACCCCCTTCTACCCTTCCAGTAGGGCGACACACTGGATGTTTCCCGCTTGGGGAAGCCCAAACGCGAAGCTGGAGTGCAAAAGGGAACAAGCAACCCTACGTTCCGCACCCCGGCTGGTATACACTCAACCCGACCGTATCCCCGAGACCGTATAGAACTAAAGCGTCTTGCGTGTCTGTGACTGTGCCCACCCGGTACGTACTAGCTCAGGGCGGAAAGTGCTTCGCAGCTTACATGCCGCACATGCCCACTCGCCACAAACGCTACGTGACAGATTGCATTAACTGGATGCACGTACACAGACAACAAACGTTCGCGGGAGTCTCCGCGAGCCCGACTGTCCGCCCTATCTGGCTGCGCTTCCTCTCACCAATTCGACATGAGTTGATCGAAGGCAGCGCTTCATCTGTCCAGATATGAAAGGCGTCGTTCATGACATTCAGTCGCTTCAGTCGCTGTACTTGACCCCTAACGTAGTCGCGCTGGCGCAGCATCGCCGCAGTGCTCTGTAAAAACCCCAAAGAAAGACGGACCAGTGGAAAGCCTTCCTGAGTGTGAACTGAGAGCAATATACACGTTTCAGGAGACCCTTCAATGAAAACTTGCCTGGGGCAAGACCAGGAAAAACCAATGAAGAGAGGAACATCGCCTCGCAGGAACGCCAGTCGCGACTGGATGTCTTCCTTAGGTACGCTCGCAACCCACACAACATGCGAATGTGCGGCGCATGTTAGTAAAGCACGCTTACTCGAATTCACTATGTCGTCAACACTCGTGCACGAAAAGGAAGTTTTATGTGGGTACCCACGAGCAAATCAGGCGTTTCAGCTGGTGCCCGCGCTGAAGCCCATAAAACTCCGTGCGTTCCCGAAATGAGTGCACTCTACCTCTTCCTGTCGGGCCAGCTGGCCTTGCCGGGAGGTGGACAGCAGACAAAGCTGCAAGTGAAGAAGATCCAGTCCCAGCAGTTCGTGAAGCAGTTCTTTCTCCTCTTCTTGTCCTTCTTCCCGTTCTTCCGCAGCCGCAACTATCTCCCGTAGAAACGCAACTCGCTCTTTCTTCTCCCGTGCCTTGGTGGGCGCATCAGCAGACGCCGAGTGAGGCGTCACTTGACTGCTCCATGCTTCCCCGTGTCCCAGAGGATCGCCGGAATTGCCTGCTTCTCGTTCTTCGGTTTCTGCTTGGACAGACGGTCTGTCACGCAGTTGCTCCCTTGGGGTGAGAAAACCCCCGGCACCGTCACCGTGGACACAATCACTCGTATCTCCTCGGTTCTCTTCTCTTGTCTTTTCCGCCCGCCGGTCACCATTCTCGTTCATGTTCTCAAGATGGACCGGTGACAAAGACTTCACACTCCTGAGACCTCCAAGAACCTCCTGTGGCGCGCACGCCCCGCCTCTTTCTCCTTCTTTATACCCTGGTCTCTGTGCATCACCCTGGGGCTCGACTCCGCTGATTCTCTTTTGGCTGCCGCACACGTCACCCAGCTGATGCTCCTCCTCCACTTCTTTGTTCTCTCTCTCGCACCGCTTCTTTCGCCCATCATCCTGTGCCTGCCCTTTCTTTTTCGTTCGCTTGAGGAATCTAAGGGCTTTTTTGTACCGCAAAAGAAGCGCCTTTTCTTGCTCCAGTTGCTCGTTCAGAGCGCTCATGGTTGCAGAAAAACACTGCTCACACAGCGTGGCATCCTCCAGCCCGAGGTCGCTCCACTTGTCTCCTTGAGCAAGCCGGGCAGCTATTCGTCTCCCCAAATCTTCTCGGTCGAGTTCCCCTCCCAACACGTCGCAAGGAGTCTGGCAAGCCGGGCCCGAAGACGAGCTGTTGTTCTCTTCTTGCCTAAGGTGGTCCTCTGCCAAAAAATCTGAATTTGCGACCTCTAGACCGTCGTGTACAACAATGTTCTGAGAGTAGCCTGCTCCAGGAAGAGGAGAGAGGAGAACAAAAGACCCATGGAGAGAAGAGGAAACCACTCCTTCCACGCAAGACGCCAGATCAACTCCAGAGGGAGTATTAGTTTTAGTAGGACAACTGTTATCCGTCCCATGCAACTTGGAACTATCGCCGCCATCCGACAGCACGGAGCTCTCTGGCTCAGGGCGCGAAGGAAGAACAGGGCTGTGGGTCTGGTGCTTCAAGGCATTGCCATCAATGTTCCTTGACTGTCCCGCGACCGCAAAATCTACTGACGACCAGTCGGCCCGTGTAGGAGCACAACGAGCGGAGAAAGACGGCGGAGCCGCTGAACTGTCAAGGAACATTGATGGCAATGNNGAACTGTCAAGGTTGACAAGGGGAGAATGACTAGTGAAAGACCGGTTGAGTGGAGGAAGAGCCTCATGAAGAACACGAAGAGGGGCCGCGCAGTCAGCGCAGTACGTGCAACTCACGCGCAGCATGTTCTACTTCTCAAGGAAACTATAGACTAGACAGGTGACGGGAGACATTCCCAGGCACAGCCTACAAGCAAGCTAGTGTTCATATGCTTGAGGCTGACAGGGGAGTCTGTCCCCAGGTGCAGCACTCAAACTGTGTCAAATCAGGAGGAACGTGCTGTCATCCTAGGGGCCTGGATCCTCAGAATGGTCGGGTAACAGCGGCGTACGTGGAGGTATTGCAAGAGTGCCGCATGAGCACTATCGCTTGGCCGTCGCCTCGCGCGCGCGGATCCGAACACCCCCCAAGTTTAACACTGCAATACTTCAATCTGAGAGAACAAGAAATGCAAGAAGCAGGCAAGCAATGTTTCCCTGCCCTCCCACCCTCTGCCGGCGGAAGTGCCAAGGATTTGTCCGTCTGCATCCAGTTGCTCACCCCCCCGGCCCCGTGAGTGTCGAAAGCGGAGCAAGGACGGGAGACAGGAAAAGAAAAGAAGAGAAAG
>NW_027158918.1:0-564 GCF_002600585.1 Cystoisospora suis
GGTGCGGCTCGAGGCCGTTTCACCATGTCCACTCCTCCTTTCTGGCTCAGAAAGAGCCAAAACGTTAGGCTTCACTAGAAGCCATCCATTTATTCGCAGTTTTTGCGCTGGGAACGAGTTTTTTCGCACCAAACATCGACTGACTTATGCACACTGCACAACGGGGACCGCCTGGCCTAGCTCGACGGTTCGGCCCGCGGGGATTTCCTTCTGCTTCTGCGTCGGACGCAGAATGTGGGGTTTGCAAGGTACATTAATGTGCACTGCCTTTTCATTTTGCACGGTTCCTTGCCCGGGATCGGGTGGAAACCGTGTTTTTGCCGGCTCGCTTCACCGGCGGGTGAGCTGGCCTCCGTGAGCCGTTGCGGCTTCGCGGGGCCCGAGGTGTCGGTCCCGTGAGTATTTCCTAGCTCTCTTCGTGCTTATCGTGGCTTGATGGATAGCGAATGTCTTTTGCTTTCCATTGGTACCTAATTTGCGTGGAAAGGGTGTGGTTCTCTCTACCGGACTGCCTTCTGCTTTTCTGCGCGCGGCGCCCGTTGTCTTGCGGCCGCCGATGCATGC
>NW_027158919.1:0-315 GCF_002600585.1 Cystoisospora suis
AGTGTTCTGGAGCTTTTCCTGCGCAGCGCTACACAGGAAAAGCTCCAGAACACTCGGAAAGGACGAAGAAACCCTGCAAAGAAACGAACAAGCAGAAAAATCCTGCCAAGGGGCGAGGAAGAAGTCCAGGATGCGCATGCAGGGCGCCCGGAGGCAGAGAAACCGAGGAAGACGAGGGAGGATGGAGACCCCCAAGGCAGCGGGAACGACCGCGGACACGACGAAAAGCTGGAGGAAGAGGGAGACGCTAGGACTCAAGCAATGGCAGAAGCAGATACCCGCCAAGAACAGGGAAACTCTTCGGAGGAAGTGGCG
>NW_027158920.1:0-1008 GCF_002600585.1 Cystoisospora suis
CGTTCTTCTCCTGTTCTTTCTCTGAGAGACAGCGATGCTTCAAAGAAATGCAACGGAGATTACACGAGTGGGGCGACTGAGGAGAATGGTAACTGGGGTGGACCGTTGCTTGGATTAACCCTATCTCTTCTAGGTGACCAAGGAGACTCTTTTTCCTCGCAAAGGAATCATCTCTGTGCCTTTCCAAAGCGTTCGTGTGAGAGTCCTGAAAGCGGCGCGGCGTTCCTGCGCCGTGAGGTGGGAGAACAGGGAGGTACGGAGACAGGGAGCAGCTTGAGCAATGAGTGTCTACGGCATGGGGATTTCGCGAGGCATAGAGGTGGCGACGAAGTATCGTCCCAACTGTCTGTATCTGAACGGAGAAGGATATGCACGGTAGACGGCAGAGTGACAGCTGGCAGTTCGACAGAAGTTTCGCCAACAAGGGAGAGTGTCAGAACAAAGCTGACAAGTCACGACGGAGTCAGTAAAAGGGAACAAACGAATGATGACGAGTCGTTTCAGAGGATGTTATCAGGCTCGCTCATCGCTGGAGAAATAGACGGGCGGCCCAGTCAGCAAGCCGAGGGTGACAATCGTGTACAAGATAAAGATGCTTTCGCCAACCGGTGTAGTTTTCTATACGGGAGGTCAGCTGAGGTGACCTCCTCCGAAGGAGAAGGAGAGGTTGCGTCGCCTTCTCCGGACACAGGATGTGGGCACGCCTTGTCAACTGACCCCGATGTGCCGTCACCAGAGTCGTCGGAAGGTCGCGGCTTGTCTGCTGGTAAGAGGAGAGATGTTTCGCGGAGATTGTTCCAGATTGGTGGCCTCTGCCAGAGGGGTTCTGGCATGAGTTCCTCCGTTCCTCACGCGGCGGCGCATGTAGGAAGTGGTCCGTCGGAGGAACGGACTTTAGAACGAGGCTTGTTACTACAGGCAAGTAGTGGTCATGGCGGCTCGAACCGAGATGTCGGGAGCCAAGAGAGAGCACATAGCAGGACATCCGCCATGACCACTACTTGCCTG
>NW_027158921.1:0-355 GCF_002600585.1 Cystoisospora suis
ATCGCACGCCTCCGAGCTGAGAGAGGTGAGAAGGTGCGAGGATCGGCCAGAATAGCACGAAGTAGGACTTCTAGTAGGCAGAGCAACCCGAGAGGCGTACAACGGTATACGTACGACCCCCGGAGAGGCCGCGGGCGCAAAGATCAGCTGCTCGCCGCCCGGGCAATAGAGCCCCAACCAGCGCCAGGAGACGATCGACGACAAATGTCAGGATTTTACAATCCTGCCCTGATCGTCATCAAATATTGCCCTATTTTTAAGAATGACGATCGCTGTGAGAACGCACCGATGCCAGAGCGACCAGATCATGCCGAGTTAAGAAAACCAAGCAGCAAGTTATGGCTTTATGGGACCG
>NW_027158922.1:0-322 GCF_002600585.1 Cystoisospora suis
CTTCTTATTCTCTCTCGTCTTCATCTTCTCCTTTATCGACTTCCTCATCCTCCTCTTCTTCTTTTCTGTCTCTTTCTTTCCCTGTCATTCTCGACTTGCTTTCAGCATTCTTCTTGTCTCGAGGAATCGCGGGGCTTTTCTCTTTACCTTCTTTCTTATCTCCTTCTCTCCTAGGAATTCGTTTCTTCGCTTGAGTTGGAAAGGCAGGAGAAGAAGAAGAGAGAAGAGAGCTCGAGTGCTTCTTTAAGAGATGCTGGGGATAAGAGGGTGGCCCAGGACCGCCTCTAGATAAAAGACGAGGTTTCTTGCAGAAGGAAGAAGA
>NW_027158923.1:0-4737 GCF_002600585.1 Cystoisospora suis
AGTCTTCAAATGCAGTTCGCGTGTGTGCTTGTGTACTGGCGTGTGTGTATAGGATTGTAGCACGCGAACTGCATTTGAAGACTATAATAAACCTCAGGGTGCACCTTCGGCACATACCCCCAGTTCTAAGCTCACGCAACGCGCAGACGCAGTCTCCGCCGTCTAATTGCATGCCTCTACCCGTTTGCTCCCCTTGCGCGGCAGTTTGTCCACGACCGTGAGCATCAGACAACGGTCACCCCACGGTCAAAACAGCCCTACTGTACCGCCTGATTACCGACCCGTCACCGCTGATCAACTCACGACTTTCAGCCGTTCTTCGCGCAGCAACAGGTCTTTCGACTTTCGTTGACAGGAAAACTGCAGTCGTGCCTACCATTGCTCGGAACTTCCGTTTCTCATTCTACTGGTACACAAAACCGCTACTGCTGTAATCTCCCCAGCTCCGACACGCCCACCGCTAACTGCACGCTCGTTCTACCTGGCACCCTCCCGCCTCCTGCCATGAGGCGTCCGTCTCTGCTGCTACTCTTTTCGACAATGCGTCACCGCACGCGTACTCGACACCGTGTCACCCACACTCTGAAACTGTGAACCTAAAAATCCCTTTCCAATACACACCAATACTCCACTTCTACCAGACCGCTGTTTCCCTCGAACACGCTGACGGGCCTGAATCGACCACGCACGTTCTCTCGTTGCGCTTGGAAATCTGCGTCACACACTCTACTGAATACAGAGAATTCCAGCGCTTTGCCCGCTCGGCTAGGATTCTCGCCGACAGCGGCTGCTGCAAACGCTCGCTCGATACAAGTTACACTATCTGATCCACAGGCGCCCAAAAGCCTCTCTGTCTCTTCCGCCCGCGAACTGTTGGCTAATTCCTTTTTTCGCCACAGCTGCCAGCTGTGTCCTTTCCACAATCGCTTCAAAAACGACTTCAGCTGCACCTGCGCTTCATGACCTTTCGGCTACCTCGATGTTTGTTGTACCACTTGCCGTTCGGAGGCTTGCGATCCGCCGCTTTGGCGAACAGGTATCTTTGATCGTAATTAGTGCTTGAGTACTCTGCCTCAGTTAACGTGTGTGACCTCGGAACGCAACTGCAGCGCTCTTTATCGGGAAACCGTCTCCGAATTCGGATCGAAACTTCCGCCGTGTAAGGACACGTGCCCAGGAAAAAACTTGCGGTCCTCAAGCGGGAACAATCGACTGTCGATTGCCGTTAGTCCAGACGTGCATTGGCGCCAGGGCGGTCACACCGACGGGCATCCGCTGTTTTTGGATCGTGTTCGCCCTTATCACGGCGCGCTCCACCTGACCACGTCTTTACCTAACAAGACAAGCCTCGATGTGCCTTGTGCGCTTACCGGTCTCTGAAAAGCTGACGGTCCTCGTCCAGAATGGCAACGACTATGTCCGCGTACTCCTGAGTCGCATTCGTGTACACGCTCATTTCGTAGAAAGGTTCAAGCTGCTTCAAAAATGTTCGTAGATACGGTCGAAGCTTCATGTAGTACGTCTTTCGATTACAAGGAAGCTCAAACCGATACAGCTCGGGCTCGCCATAAGAATCGAGCCAATCCTGCAGCCGCACATCACAGCCTGTCACTGCCGCTGCCTGCGCATGCAGGAGAGTGTTGTCCAAATCCAACAACAAAGGCAACTTGCCGCGCGCGACGCAGGTTTGCTCCAAGCCCGCGGGGAGCGTCCCCGGCGCCGGCGGTTCAGGCGGGTTCTTCATCTCTATAGTGCTACCGTCAAATGTGCTAACGTAACGCATCACGCCGGGAACAGCTGCGTTTGTTGATGACTCTGACAGGGCGGCCGCCAGTGGGGCTGCGCCACTCGGCGCTGCCGATGATGACGCTTCTGCAGAAGCGGCCTGCCCTGAATCACTTTGCTGCTGCCGCTGCTTCAACTGCCGTGCCAAACGCGGATCCGTCGGCCTTGGCCGGCTAAGGCTCCGCTCGGTTTCTTCACCAGCACCACTGGGTGACGACAACTGAGTGTCCGCGGCCTGATTTGAAGCCACGGCACTCTCCCCACGTCCGGTACGGCCTTCAGACCGGGTCTCAGTGCCTGGCTCTCCTGCGGAAGGACTAGCGGACGCCGGTACAGGAACACTACTGGTGGATCCACCAGTGCTGCTACCAAACTGCGTACCGAACACACCACTAGCGGAAGGCCACAAAGCAGCGGCGTTCCGTTGAGGAGCGGGCCCCAGCAGACTTGAAGGCCCTGGATGCACCTTGCCTTCAGTTTGAGAACGCTGCTGCTGTAGCACATCCGAATGCTTTTCATGCTCGGCCTCGGCCGCCAAATCTTTTGCAACTATAGGGTCCCACAACGGTGCTTTCTCTGAAGATGAAGTCGAGGCTGCCGCTGTCTCTGGTCTCACTGAGAGGGAGACCCGTCCTTTATCCGGATCTGGGGCACCCCCGTCCTGGAACGACAGCGGCTCGGTTGTCCAAGATGAAGACGGAGCTTGTGTCCCAGGACCAGATCTCTGGCGAGACGGTCGTGCTCGCTTCCGAGCTTCCTCTACCTCTCCGTCCTCCATTTCCTCGTCACTCTCATCCGAGCTAACTTCACTCATATCTAGCATGGCACTCTCGCCGTCTCCGGGACGAAGCTCCGTCCCCAAGGGTACACCAGGATGATTCCAAGCCGTCGCTGTTTCTACGGGGGGTTTGACAAAACTGCCGTGATGCCACACGCCTGCATTTACTAGTGACGCGCCACCACCCGAGCCGCCTGTTACACACACGAACTGCGCCGGAACCTCCATGCCTGTTGTGCTGGGTGCGAACGCAGTATGTCCCCAGCGCGGCATCACCAGATGCGGCAGATTGACAGACTGTGCTACACTCATGAACGCTGCCTTCACCCGCTTTGGGCACAGTTTTCCAGTGTGATAGTCGATAATTTGATCCGCATACAAACTCGTCCTCCTATGCAGTAACGGACGTTGACTGACTGGCATTGATGCGGACACGCCTTCGCAATCGGGAGACTGCTCCGTCCTTCCCCTAACATCTTTCGATAGCAGATCGCTTCCTCCACCTGGGTCTCCTGCCGCCAGTCCCCGCGTATGTGTAAACCCAAACCCCTGTAACTCTGCCTCCGATGGACGATAAAGTACGCCGTTTTTCACTCCCGACTGATGAGCCGTAGAATTGTAGTCCTGGTTCTGTTGTGAGTCGTAAGGCCTGCCCGAAGCAACGTGTCTATGAGGTATACCTGGCTCGGCTGGCGTAGCTGCGGAGGTGCGCAGATGTTTGCTTCCCTGCCCACGACTGCGTACATCCCCCGCGCCAGCAGTGCCTGGGTGTCTACCACGAACGGAAAAACCACGAGCCGAGGCTGCTGTACCGGAGTCCATCCCATAACTCGGTTCCCGGCTCCGAGACCGTCTTCGGCCTGTATCCCAAGCCTCGTCTGTCCTCTCCTGTCCCCCCCTCCCAACTTTCGGCGTGTCGAGTAGTGGGGGGCGGTACGGCACAGGACCATCGCCCGGCCCTCCCGCCGAACACCGTGCAAAACCAGGGGCTGAAACCGAAGCTGCGGAAGAGGTACTGTCAGTTGGAAGAGCGGGAAAAAAGTGTGCAGCCGGAATAGCCAGTGGAATGCTTGGTCCCGGGAAATCTCGAGTTGACTGAAAAACAGCTGTGCCCCAATCCGTGGAATGCGGGACCCCAATCTGGCTGCCACAGGGCATACCCGGTCGGGTCTCCCTGCAGCGAGACATTTTCGGCAAACCTCTGGCAGGCCAACAATACGCTAAAAGAAAGCCTAGAGGAAAACCAAAGAAAAGTACTGAACGGTACTCGTAGCTGCAAACGTGTGCTGCATCTGAGGAAAAGTCCACAGAGGAACCCGGGAGTGCGGAATACGGTGAGCAACAAGAGCTTGTGTCGGCCTTTGACCGTCGGAGAAAAAGCGATCAATCACCGCGATGGCAAAGACCTCCAGAATTTACTGACAGATTATGACTGACTTCAGCGCACGGGCACGTCCTCAAAGCGCACTCGGCTTCATCCTGTGAATCCCCAAGCTACACCTGGTCAGCAGCATACCTCCAGATATCTGAAAGATGTTCAGCGTACGAATTCCACCCGAGACCAACACTTGCACTTCAACGTCGTACCACCTTCCGGTGTGCGTTCTACTGTATGGTTCCCTGCTCGGTCCGAACCCGTTCCTCAAATTTTTTCCGGTCCTAGTCCCCCCGTAACTGAAGGCTCCGACAAGCCGAGGTCGAAAAGATAGGACCGATCTGCAGACATTGACAGCCACGTACAGCGGCTCCCGTGAGAGGCCCTCTTCGAAAGACACTTCGGCAGCTTCACACCTTTGCCTAAGACGACACAGACTACAGTAACGCCGCCCATCCGTGGTCACCACATAAAGCCTGCCATACTGGGAAAAAAGCATTGCTAAGGGGATAGCGTGCGGCTGTTGCGGCGAAATGGCCTCGGCCGGACGGAAGAGAAGCACGCTTCTAATCCACGGCCGGACACGGAACTCTCGGAGAACTCAGCTGATTAGGCGCAGTTGCAGAATTTCTCCCCTGTAGCACCGTGGAGTTCGAGTTGACGTGATCTGGTCACCACAGCTCTTGCCGGCCAAAAACGATTTACAGTTACCGTCAGCGCGCTGGACGTACTCCCACCCGCGTGCACAAACAGAACCAAATAGCTAGCACCGCAGCGAGCACCCTCTGCTGCGCATCTA
>NW_027158924.1:0-191 GCF_002600585.1 Cystoisospora suis
AGCTACCTCCCAAGCTTGTTGAGGGAGATCGCGAGACGAGACGGAGACACCTCCTTCCCACCACGCATGACTTTCAATATCTTCACGATCAAAGAGCCATCGAACCTCCACCTTTATCATACGACTATTAGAGGAAGAGCCGCTACAACGATCGTGCTCCTTGTAGAATTCTCCTCCTCCTTCTTCTTCTT
>NW_027158924.1:300-1137 GCF_002600585.1 Cystoisospora suis
AGACAAAAGAGTGAGAAAGAAGACAAAATGGTGAGAAAGAAGACAGACAAAAGAGTGAGAAAGAAGACAGACTTTCTCTCGTTTGCAGAAGGCCAGAAAGCTTCCTGTCGAACTTCCTTACAGCAGGATTAGCCCACGAAGAGATAGGAGAGAGAAAGAAGACTAAAGAGGGATTCTCCCTCATCTTGAATGAACAGGGAGACCTCCTCCGAGTCGCGTATACACCCCAGACCTTAGCTAGTTTTCTGCTCCATATTGATATAGATACCTTTAGAGACACAGACAACGACCCTTCTCTCTACCGCGTATGTATATAGGTAGATATAGACATATAGACAGAGGAAAGGAAGAAAGAAGAGAAACGAAAAGAGCAGAAGAAGAAAGAACAAGAAAAAGATTGAAGGCTCTGAGTAGTGGATAGAGTATTGAGAGAGCAGGTCTTCTCTACGAAGTTTGAAGGTTCGTTCATTCATTGAAAGAAAAGAAGAAAGAAACATTCCCTATCTACTACATCCCCTCTCTCGTCAGATGGAGAAGCACGGGTCCTGTCCTGTCTCTACAGGACCGTGAGAGGAATTCTGAAGATGCTTTTCCCCTCTCTCCGAATAAAAGCCGTTTAAAGAGCGTCAAGTACTACTTACCTCAAAGATCGCCATGATCTGCGCTGAGAAAGAAAGAAAGGACGAATCAAAAAAAGAAGAGATCGACGCAATAGACTAAGAATAAAGAGGGCAGGTATACTATCGAGTAGTTAGATAGATAGATAGATTAAAGATAAAGGATGGATAGATAGATAGATTAACGATAGATAGAGAGATAGATAGAGTAACGATAGAT
>NW_027158925.1:0-2686 GCF_002600585.1 Cystoisospora suis
GATAGATAGATTAAAGATAGATAGATAAAAAGATAGATAGATTAACGATAGATAGATAGATTAAAGATAGATAGAGAGATAGATTAAAGATAGATAGATAGATAGATTAAAGATAGATAGATAGATAGATTAAAGATAGATAGATAGATAGATTAAAGATAGATAGATAGATATAGGCCCCTGCATTAGAATACGTAGACAACCGTATATAAGGGATTTGCGTGCGTTATAGATAAGCAAGTTTACTTATCTATCCTTCTTTAATCTATCTATCTATTTCTCTGACTTTCTTTCTTTAATCTGTCGATCTTCCATCTAACTCATTTTGATCTATGGATCGATGCTGTATGAAAGTATTCATAACCCTCCTTATCTTTCTTCTCTACAAAATCTCATCTGTCTCTCTCCATCTATCTTTTTCTTTCTTCTTTCTCCATTTGTCTCTCTCGCTTTCCATCCACCGTTTTATCTTTCTTTCTCTCTCTCTTTCTTTCTTTGTCTGTAATTCTTCCTCATTTAAGATTCTTCCGCTGCAGTTCCTTTCTGTCCTCTCTTCCTTTCCTTTCCTCTCCTCTTCTCTTCTCTTCTCTTTTCTCATCCATCCATAATCTTAACCCTTCTACTTCTTCTCCTCCTCCTCCCTTCTCTTTCTTCTTCTTTCTTTCTTTCTCTATCTTCTGTTTCTTCTTCTCTTACTTGAATCGGACTTCCCTCATGACACTTTTCCATATGGAGAGAATTCGCCATTTCTGATACGTTGCGAAGAATTTGATCGAACTAATATTTTGATACTTTAGTTGGTCTCCCTCCCATGCCTGTAGGGGAATAAACTCCACGTCGCCTCCCTCTTTGTAGTGCGTCACTCCCCGAGAAGATAGAGTGAGATAGTCTTCGCTTCGCTTCTCTGCAAAGGGCACTATTTCATAGCTATACGCACCTGTACTGAAAGGAAGAGAAAAGAAAAGAAAGAAAGACAGAAGAAAAGGCAAACGAGGAATGATCGAGATCTGAAGAGATAAAGAGATAGAGAGAGAGAAATAGAGACGGAGGGAGACAGAGAGATGAGTAGATAGAGAGAAAAGAAGAAGAGGAAGAGACAGAAGTAGGGAACAGAGAGAGGACTATCAAAAGAGATGTGGAAAGATGAAGAGAGGTTGGATCGAAGAAAAGAGAAAGAAAGAAGTAAAAGAGAAGAAAGCATTGTGAAGAGATAAGAGATAAAGAGATAAAGAAAGAAAGAAAGAAAGAAGAGTCGTGAGAAGATGAAGACCTACAGCTGAAGTAAGTAAGAAAGTAGACAGCCTTTATATCTGCCCCTATCTATTTATATCTATCCATCCATCCATCTATAGAAATCTAAATCTATTTATACATGTATGTCTAGCTTTGTAGAGGAACTGTCGAGTCGCCATACATCACTTTCTTTTCTCTCCTTCTCTCGCCATCTCTCTGTCTCCATCTCTCCCTGTCTCTCTTTCAATCGACCTCTGTCTCTCCTTTTCATCTCTGAGAGAGATAGAGGTGCTCAATTCCTCCTGTAAGGAAAGAAGTGCTCAATTCCTCCTAGGCGTCACTTTGATAGAGATGGAGATTCAACAACGACAAAAAGAGGAAGAAAGCTTCTCTATCTCCTTAGCCTTCTTCTTCTTCTTTTTCTTTGCCTAGTTTGTCATGAGTTAGTTCACATATCACTCTAGAGAGAAGAAGAAGAAGACAGATGTGGATGAGTGCGAGAGAGCATTGATGCCATGAGAAAGTGAGAAGAAGAAAGTCTCTTCTTTTACGCCTTTTCTTTATATTCAAGCCGAAAAAAAGAGGACGTAGAGGCCATCTTTCATTTCCCTTCTTTTCTTTCTATTGCTTGCGTCAAGGATCTTTTTGTATTTCTTGAAGAGAGGAGACTCCAGAGAAAGAAAGGATGAAAGAGAAAGAAAATGATGATAAAGAAGAGAAAGTGCACATGCGAGAAGAATAAGAAGAGACAGAGAGAGAGACAGGTATCCGTTTGCTGCAGATACACCTCCCTCCGGCCCCCGTTTCCGGGTGTATGTACACTTGAGTAAGGGAGTGAGTATGTTCGAGATTTCCTTCGCATCGTTTTGCCATCACAAGATCGATGGACGTCTCTCTCTCTCTCTTCTCTTTCAGTTCTCTTCTCTTTTCATAAGACAGGATTAATCGCTAAAAGAAGAAGACTCTCGATGCTGAGAAGACCCAGTAAATCCTTGCTTCTTCTCTCCGTATAGGAAAAGCGATAGACAGATATCTGTGTATCTGAATATGTAGCCTGCAAGGAGGCCATTATGTCCTTTTTGACTGAAGAGAGATACGGCAAGTCGTATATAAGAAAGAAAGAAAGAAGAGAAAGAAATCTTCTCTCTCTCTCTTCTGTCATACATTTGTGAAGAATCGAATATCTGCCTCTCTCTCTGTATCTCTCGATCCATTTCTCTAACTAGAGTCTTCTTTTTTCTCTTCTTTCTATCTCTCTGCCTCTGCGCATCATCTTGACTGAAGAGAGGTTTCTTTTTCTTGTCTTTTCTTTCCTATCTTACCGGTTCATATAGCAGAATTCGTCTTTAAGCGACGGGTGCTTTAGAATGAACTCGACAAATTCCCGGGGCTTGATACATCTCCCGTCTTCTACAGATACTGTGCTAGCTCCTCCTCCTGCTGCTGCTGCTCC
>NW_027158926.1:0-216 GCF_002600585.1 Cystoisospora suis
AGGCCTCTGAATAAAATAACGATAAAAGATGACTATCCTATTCCAAAGATACAAGATCTAATAAACAGGCTAGGGAAGGCGCAATGGTTCAGCAAGATCGACTTACAGAAAGGGTACTATCAGGTGGAAATCGCTGAGGAAGACAGATGGAAGTCAGCCTTTAAAACAAGATACGGAACCTTTCAATTCCTGGTCATGCCCTTTGGCCTATCCGGG
>NW_027158926.1:757-925 GCF_002600585.1 Cystoisospora suis
AGGAAATCCAACGAAAGGGAGCAGCAGCTACCAGCATACGAGAGCGAGCTGCGCGCGATCGTGCACGCTCTAACGAAGTGGAGACAGTTTCTAGGAGCGAAAAAGGTAATAATAGAGACAGATCATGCAACACTTAGCAGAATCCTTAAACAAAGGGAGGTAAATCCA
>NW_027158927.1:0-228 GCF_002600585.1 Cystoisospora suis
CCTTCTTCTCATCTACACCCCTCTCTACGGCCCCTCATCGCTATGCATATCTGTGAACGAAGAGGAAGAAGAAGAAGAAGAGGAAGAAAACAAGATCGACTTTAGCTCTGTCGTTGTCTCTCTTCTTGTGGATGGGGTCGTCCGAGAAGAAGAGGTCAGTGCAGGAAGAAAATGAGAGAAAGAAAGCAAGAGAATGATAGATCAGCACATAGAGAGATAGATAGATAG
>NW_027158927.1:737-917 GCF_002600585.1 Cystoisospora suis
AGAAGAAGAAGGGGAAGAAGAAAAGAAGAATCTGAAAGGAGAGAGAGTTGTCTATAAACTTCAAGTCCAAGGACGGCAAGGCTGGAAGTTTGAGCCGTCTTATCATATCCTTCCGTCTTCAGGCAGATGCCATAAAGAATATAACTTCTATTTCACTGGTAAATGCTTCTCTCTCTATCT
>NW_027158927.1:996-6982 GCF_002600585.1 Cystoisospora suis
CTTTAATCTATCTATCTATGTGAATCTTTCTCCCTCTCTCTCTAGAGCTGTGTGTATCTGTCTGTGCGTTCGTATGAATCTGTCTGTATTTCTACGTGTGCCTACGCCTGTCTATACGTTCCTATCTCTATCTATCCACGTATTGATATGTACATCTATCTGTCTATGTGATCTTTCTATCAACGATCTCTGCTAGTTGGTTTCTCTTTGTCTATGTACTATATAGGCGGATGTCTAGATAGATAAATATTTAGGGTTCTACTTTAGTGTATATCTTGTGTTAGGCTGAAGAAGGCTCTTAGGACAGGGAGGTAGATCCGTCTTTGTGTATGTTTGCATGCAGTGAGTTCTTTGCCTCCTTCATTTTTCCTTTTCGTCTCCTGTTTCTCTCTCTCATGTGTATATCATTTCTATCTCTTTACCTTTCTTTGGAGGATCTCTATCAAAAGACAGCGGCGCGGATAGAGAGACAGATACAGAGATAGATCCTCATCTATCTCTGGTCTAGTCTCCTGGCTGATGTCTCTTTCTCCAACTTTCTTTCTTTCTTTCTCCAACTTTCTTTCTCTATATCTCTATCTCTCCAAAACAGGCTATCCTGTTAGGGGTGTTGTATCTTTATCTCTTCAAAAAGAAGGTGAAGAAGAAGAAGAAGAAAGGACAAATCAAGATCGCCGAGCTTCTTCGTTGTCCCCCCGTGAAATCCGTCCGATTTATCACTTATCGGATGTCCCTGTACGCATGCAAAGAGTGACCATCGATTCGGGTCCCACCGCATCGATTGTCAAGCCAGCTAGCGAGAAACCCGTCGACCAATGGATCTCCACAAGGACAGACAAGAAAGGCGAGTTTGTCTTCGAGAATTTTCTCCCAGGAGAACTTCTTCGTATCGAAATCGCACCGTCTTTCTTCCCAAATAAGGATCTTTATCGTCTAAGAAAGTTTTTTTTTCTCTCCTCTGGATCGAAGCTTCTCGAGCAACGTGAAAGATCTTCTTCAAGAGATGCGAAAGAAGAAGAAGAGGAAAGTAAACATGACGATGATAATGAGGAAGATGACGGGAGTCGCTTTCTCGTAACTTTAGATGAGAAAGGAGAGATCAGAAGAGTGAAGAAGAAGAAAGAAGAAGAGAGAGGGAAAGGAGGACAGAGACATCAGATCGAATTCAGACTACGGGGCTATTCGGTAGAAGGCCTGCTCCTGGACGAACAAGGTAAAGAAGGATCTCTTCTTCTTTCTTGTTTCTTCTTTTCCTTCTTAGTTCTTTTCTTTAAATTCTCTTCATTCGCTTTCCTCTTTCGGAAGTTGTGAAACAGAGAGAGACAGAAAGACATCCGATTCTCCAAGCGCTGACGTATGTAGGTGCATGTACAGAGGAACAAAGACATCTATGTTCTCTCCCCATGGTATTATGTATCTAGATAGATAGAGAGAGAGAGAAGGCGTTTTACACGAATGAGATATATGGGGTCTCTCAGGATTTGTAGCTGTTGGTATACATAAGCGCTATAGAGACACATGTATGCGAATGTATGGAGATCTCGACCTGTCTTGATATATTTTCTTCGGACGAGGAGAAAGCAAATGAAGAGAACTGTCATCCACGTGATCTATATCGAAGTCTCTGTAGTGACTGAGTGAAACGGTTTCTCTCTGTTGCGTCTATAGACATCCCTCATACACTTTACAAAATAACGTATCAAAGACATCATACAGAAGAAGGTCGTTTTCCGCGAAGATTTCTTTCTTTCTATCTATGTCAAGAAAGAAGGGAAGAAAGAATGACAAGAAAAAGAATGAATCGAAGGATGTCTTTTCGTTCTAAACAGGGTCACACACCAACATTCCAATCTAGTGTGCAACCCTGTGACGTGTACGTACACCCGAAAGTGCGGAGCAAGAAGAAAAAGAGATGGCATCGTTTTTCTGTTCTTTCTTCTTTCTTCTTTTCTTTTCCCTCTTTGTCTCTCTATGTCTTCCTTTCTCACATCTTTTGTATCATGATAGCAATCGCTCTCTTCTTTCTTCTTGTTGACGTGACTCGTCGTTTCTCTTCTCCGTCCATACATTCCTTCCTCAGCTTGCCTTTCTTTCTTATTCTTTTCTTTCTTCTTTCTTTTCTTCTTTGTAGGGCAACCGTTGAGAGATGCGCAGGTTCTTCTGGAGGCTGGGAATGAGGAGAAAAAGTCCCAAAACTCAGAAAGTCCACAGACGTCTTCTTCTTCTTCTTCCTCTTTCTTTACTTCATTTGTATCGATTCTCAACCATCGAAATTGTTTCGTAGAGAGACAGCTAGCCACAGAAGGAAAAGGCGGCTCTCATCGTCATGCTGGAGAAGAGGTGCTCTCGCCTTTCTTCATGAAGAGAATCACGGAGAGAGAAGAGAGGAGAAGAAGAGAAAATAAGAATGAAAAGAGCAGTCTCTCCTGCTCTACAATCTCTTCTTCGACTACAGGAGAATTCTCTTTTCCTATTCTGCCTTTCTCTCCTTCTTCTCTTCGCTCTCTCTATATCAAGCCCTATCAGCGTCTTCTCCTTCGTCAGTCTTCTTCTTCTTTGGGAGGTGATCCCGCGGGAGATAAACAAGAGCAAGAAGAAGAGAGAGAAGTGGTCTTTAATCCTGTAGAAATGGATTTGGAAAGAGATCTCTTGAAAGCAAAGAGGAGAGGCGAAGAAGGAAGAGAAAACGTTCTCCACTTTCCTTCCGTCCGTGTCAAACTCCCCTCTATCCAGGTAACTATTGAGACTTCTTTCTTTCTTTCTTTCGTTCTGTTTCATCTTCCGATGACTCTCTCATCTTTCTTTCTTTCTTTCTCTCCCACTTTCTCTCTGGCTGTGTCGGGAGAAAAAGAGAGAGAAGAGTCTTTGTTCTCTCTGTGTATCTCCTAAGTAGTTAGCTCCAGTACGAGTAGTAGTAGTAGTAGAAGGAGAAGTCTGGCTAGGATTGCCTCTTGTCGGAAATCCCCTCCATCTGTAGAGATGCATACGTAGAGATAGAAATGTTTACATAGATACAGAGGTTAGAGATAGGTCCTCTTTTTCAGATGTCTTAGATCACTTGTTTTGAGTGCGTACAAGTACCTGTGTGTATATATCTATATCTAGATCTACATGCATATATATATATATACATATATATATGTATATATATACATATACAGGTGTATCTATGTCTGTATATCCAGATGTGAAGATTTGCACCTGTATGTATTACACATGTAGGTAGATATCACAGAGTCAGCGAGTGTATCTCTGGAGTCGCATCTTTCTCTGATGTAGATAGATAGCTAGATACCTACGTATGACTCTCTGTCTCTTTCCTCGTTTCTCTCTCTTGTTTTCTTTCTTTTTCTTTTCTTTAGTTAGCTGCCTTCTCTATTGTGGGGAAAGTTGCTACAGTCGATCCTGAAGCCTCGACATCGGAGCAGAGGAAGAAGAGGAAAGCTCTTCCCCTGCATGCAGGAGAGACAGGGGGAGAATCCAGGGAAGAGACAGGAGTTGAGGGGGCTCGAGTCTTTCTGAGAATCGTAGATAAGAGATCAGGCGTGGAAGAGAGAGAAGAAGAGTTTCTTACTAATGAAAAAGGAGAATATGCAGTCAAGTCGCTCCCTCTAAGGAGAAAGGACGATAGACAAGAAGAAGATGAAAGAGAAATTGTCCTCTCTGCAAAAAAAGAACACTATACTTTCTCTTCTATAAGGCTTGTAAGATATCCATCTATCTATCTATCTTTAATCTATCTATCTATCTATCTTCAATTTGTCTACATATCTTAAATCTATCTATCTATCTATCGCTCTGTCTTCTTCCTTCTCTTCGTGCGTTCCTCTTCTCCGTCGTTCTCTTCTTCTAATTCTTCTCAACATCGTGGACGTCTTCTTCTTCTTCTTTAACTGCTCTAAAGAATACTGTATATATCTATGCATCTGTATGAGTAAGGATCGGCCTGCTTGCACGGATGGATAGGTAATCTGTCTGAGTCTTCTCTTAATCTTCCTTCTGTCTTACCAAGTTGCATGCATGTCGTATGCAGGGGGATCTTTCAGTACAACAAGTCAAGAAGATTTTGAAAGGAGAGAAAGTCTTCAGAGAAGAATGGTACTTGGTAAAGATATCTATACACACACATAGGCTACTCATCTTTCTCATACAGCTAATAGAGAGATAGATAGGTCAAAGACAGATAGATAGATCCGGTCGGTAAATCTCTCTCTTCACATATATATATATATATGTATGTGTATATACGTTGTATCTCTGTATGTGTAGACATCATCGATCAAGATGGATTCTTCAATGACTTTTTCTTCTTGTCGTCGTTATAGAGACAGACAAGTATATTAGAGAGAAACTTGAAGTCTCGGTCTAGGGTGTATGTACACCTGAAAGTGCTCTAAAATCGCTTCGCGCATGTATAGACATCTAAGGACATGACTCAAAGTGAAGAGGCAGAGGAAGTCTTTCTATGACTGCTTTTCTTTCTCTATCTCTCTTCTACATTATAAAGGATTTCTTTTCAGTTTCTTTTTCTTCATTCCCCTCTTCAGCAGAGAGAGAGAGAGAGTGAGATGTATATGTGGAGCATGAACTTCTATCTCCTATCTCTCTATGCGTAGACTCTTCTTTGTATCTTATTTTAAAGTAATGCAGAGATCACAACGAATCTATCGTTGTCCTCCTGCCTCTCATTCTTTCTTCGCCTCTTCTTCTTCTCTTGCTTTCTTCTTTCTTTCTTTCATTCTTGTCGTACAGAGCTTTCCCTCTTGGAGAAGCAGATCTTTTTTGCCAGCTATCGAAGTAACTTCTCTATCAGTCTGCGGGCGAGTCGTGGCTTCTCCTGGAAGTCCCTCGGATGCGGTCTCTGATCTTGAGGTGTATGTACACCCGATGCTAGAAACGGGTGGGAGAGCAGCAGGAGGAGGAGGAGGGACAGAAGGAAGACGACCAGAAGAAAAGAAAACAAGGACAGATGAAAAGGTAAGACAAAGAGAGAGTAAAGATAGAGGAACCCTAAATAGATCAAACATAGCTACATAGATACATAGAGTAATGATAGATACATAGATAGATAGAGGAGTCTATGTATAAAAGATTCAGTCAAGCAGACACGTGTGTATGAATCTATGTATGCATGGAGTTTGAGATAGAGAGAGAAACAAGAGAGATTGCTTTTCTTTGGATTGGTGGGTCTCTTTAGGAAGGGAAGAGCCTTCATTCTCCTGTCTCCTCTCTGCATCTCTACTCTACATGTACCGAGTGATATAAGATAAGTAAGAAGAAAGACTTCTTCTTCTTCTGTGCCACTTGTCTGTTTTCTTCTGTCTTCTCGTTTTGGGTTACAGCCCACCTTATAGAGAAGAGAGTGCGTTTTATCGTTTGCTTCTCTTCTAGCCTTCCGTGAAGTCGGAGAGAATCTATCTTCTTTTGTCTTTTCTTCTTCTTCTTCTCTCAGGGTCAGTTCTGTTTTTTTCTTTCGCCTTCTACGACGTACGTTCTTTGGACTTCTTTCCGTCATTCCTCTTCTTCTCGGTATGACGGACAAGAAGGACACGAAGGAGAGAAGCATGAGATTCTTGTTTCTCTCCGTTCTTCTCCTATCTTAGACGTTGTTTTGCAAGAGAGAAGATATCGCCTCGAAGGAGAAATCCACTGTGAGAAAGAAGACAACGACCCTGACTATCAAAGAGAGAAAGAAGAAGAAGAAAAGATGAAAAGATGAAGATGAAGAAGAGATCTCCCGACCAGAGCCAGTCCCTTGGAGAGAAGGAGAAGAAGATCTCTCCAAGCGCCTTGTGTTCGCCGGATCGTCTGCTTGTCAGAATGTATAGAAGGACATCTCTGAGAAGGCAAGAAAGAGACGGAGAAGAAGAGGAAGGAGATCCAGTGAATATTGCGCATGTCGTCAGAAAAGAAGGTTCGAGACGTGTCCTCCGTTTTGCTATGGAAGAGCTTCAAGGAGGTGTATATACAGTGGAAATCCAAGAGA
>NW_027158927.1:7230-10933 GCF_002600585.1 Cystoisospora suis
AGATAGATAGATTAAAGACAGAGACCTGTGTTGCTATATGCTCCTTCGAGGAGTTGCTGATTCGCCTTTCTCTTCACTTGTTTTCTTGTCCTTTCTACACGTTCTATTTCATAGCATAATGTACTACTCCGGTGTGTCTGTGTTTCTTTAGGTTACTATCCCTCCATCGGTCTCATCTTCTTCGTCTTCCTCCTTGAAGGGAGAGAGAGAAGAAGATCTAAATGTCCCAGTGTTCGTTAAGTTTCAGGTGAGAGGGTATAGCCTTCCTGTTCAAGCCAATGCTTCCTTCTCAGCTCATTTCTTGCCCCTTCTTTCTCAACGACAAGACCATCCAGACAACACACAGAAAGGAGAAGAAAGTGAGATCACTTCTTCTTCTTCATCTCCATCTATCTCTTTCTTTCTCCCTAAAGGGCCTTTTCCCATCTGTCTCCCCTCCTTCTATAAGCAATACTCTCTACGTTTTCCTTCTTATCTTAAAGTGTCTTCTTCCTC
Organism: Cystoisospora suis; assembly: GCF_002600585.1. Taxonomy (NCBI): domain Eukaryota; phylum Apicomplexa; class Conoidasida; order Eucoccidiorida; family Sarcocystidae; genus Cystoisospora; species Cystoisospora suis. The sequence continues at coordinate 7,726 of NW_027158927.1, forward strand.
TCCCTCTTCTTCTTCTCCTTTGCATGTGATGGATATAGCGACTCTCTACAACGGGTCCTCAAGTCCATCTTTAGATCTAACTGTAACGGAAAGAAGAGAGACCATCGAGATCTTTCTCTTTTCTTTTCTCAAGAATAAGCATTCGCAAGTTGAAAAAGAAGAAGAGAGAGAACAAGCTATTCTCTCAAAGCTGAGAAAGCGGTCTTTTGAGGTGCAGTTACTGTCCTTGTCCCCACGGGAGATATCCAAAGAAAAAGACGAAGAAGAAGAAGAAGAAAGAAGCAAGAAGATGAGAGATGAAGATGGACGTGATCTACAGGATAGCCATGAAGAAAGAGAAGAAGAGAAGATGAAGAAAAGAAGAAGAGAAGATGAGAGACGGCCTCAATTGGTAGGAGGAGAATCGCATTGTCATTTCTCTCGAGAAGTTGTGGAGGCAGATGCTTTACATCTTTTAAACGCAGGAAAGACAGGGCAGCGCCATATAAGAGAGAAAGAAGAAGAGAATAAGGTTCTTGTTCATCAGTGTTCTGTATGGATCCCGATCTCTTATGCTTCTTCTTCTCTCTTGATCCGTGTCATTTCTCCTTCTTCCTCTCTTCTTGGAGCCGGGACAGAAAACGAGGGGGGAGAAGCCTATGAAGGAGAGATTCTCTTTCTACCCAATTCTTCTTCAGATGTACAGCTGAACAAGGATCTTTCTCTCTTATCTCCCCGATCACCCTCGTCGTCTGTCTCGCCATCTCGTTATTTCTATCTTCTTCCTTCTTCTTCTATGACCGTACACAGCGATTCAACAGACTACAGGAGCCTAGAGCCCAATAGAGATGAAGAAGAGATAAAGAACAAGATAGATCAAGAGGAGGAGGAGAAAAAGAATAGAGACAAGTCGACACGTACGGAAGAATTACAGAATAGAGGAGATCTCTCATTGTCCGCACCCCCCACCCTTCTCCGAATAAAAGCCGAACGACAATGTGTCTTTCGAGGGAAGATCGAACCGCCTCTAGAAAACGTGAAGATCTCTTTCATCGAATCTTCTTCTTCTCCTTCATCTCCCGGAAGTAAAATGGAGAAGAAAGAAAAAGACTCTATTTTTCCTTCTTCGTTTTACACGAAAGATGTCTTCTCAGATAAGACTGGCCGATTTGTATCAGATGTCTTCAGGTGTAGAGACAGCCCCTTTGTGGAAGAAGAGAAAGGAGAAGGAGAGAAGAAAAAAGACGTATCAAAGATGAGATATGAAGATCTTGTGAAAGGTGTCTCCATTGAAGCTGTGTATCAAGGCTACTCTTTTATGAGAGAAGATCTAAGGAACAGAGTGGAGAGACACGATAGACAAACGGAAAGAAAAGATACGGACATGATCCTTCTCAAGGCGATCAAGTAAGTTCCATCTTCTCTTTCTCAAAATCTCTCTTTCTTATCCACTCTCTCTTTCTTTCTCTCTCTCTCTTCTTGTCTCTGTCTTACTCTCCTTCTCTCTTTCTTTCTACGTGGAATGGAAGGCGCGCTCGCTCGCTGCCCGTCAAGGGGGGAATGCGTCTTATACTCGACGTATCAACAAGCTGATAGAAAAGATTCAGAAAAGCACGAGAAGAGAAGAACAACGAGAATAAGAATAAGAAAGAGTTCATCTGAGAAGAAGAAAAAGGAGAAGAATCTCCACATACACTCCTGACAAGTTTTCTTTATCTCGCTTTCCTTCTCTTTCTTTTTTCTCTCTCTTTCTATCTCTCCCCCGTCCCTGTGTATATCTCTACCTTCCAGGGAGATGCCGCCAGACTTCTCTTTCAATTTCTCCACAGCTCATACCACGCATTAGCTACTTCCCACAGACATAAGCACGTAGATATCTCTCTGTATATGAAGTGTAGATACGTGTGTCTGTTCATGTCTTCATCTCTCCACACGTCTCCAAGAACATCTTCAAAATGAAGCTCCCTCTATCTATGAATCTATCTATGTATCTATCTCTCTTTGATCTATCTTTAATCTACCTATCTATCTCTATATATAGATATATATGTACAGATGTAACTATTCAACTATTTATAGGCTTGCATGTGATATATCGGTGTATGTATGTGTCAAAGGCGTTGGATTTCTGGGGAGTGAAGTTTCTTGAGTTAACTTACAGGGCCATTCACTTCCTCACCTCTCCTCTTCTTTTTTCTTTTTTCTTTCTCATTTCATCCACTCCGTGCCGGTCTTCTTCTTTCTCCGCATGAAGATATAAGGATGTCTATATATGTGCATATATATATATATATACATATATGTATTTGTATATGTGCATGTATGTAGGGCTTATCGGCTGTCTTCTCTGATGTGTCAAACCAAAGAGACAGAAAGAGAGAGACACGTCTACATGCCTATGAATATGTATGAATACGTATATATATGTATATCTATGTATATGTCTATGTGCATGTATATGTATAAATATGTATGTGTTTGCCTTCTCGAGTACCGTCTTTATCTATACCTGTCTCTATAGATCTAGACAGAGAGTCAAACCAACTAGCGAATGGTAAGTTATGTAGACATGCATGTCTGGATGAATCTCTCTATCTATGCCTCGATTTCCTCATGGGGAGTTTTGCCTGTGTTCGTCTGAATACTGTCCTATCTTTTCTTTCTATCTAGAGAGCCGACGGTGACGGTAAGAGTTGTATTATCTCCATCAAAGAGACAGAACGTTTCTCAAGGAGAGACAGAAGAAGGAGAAGAGAAAGGCTTGAAAGGCGTTTTGATATCGTGCTCTTCTCTGAATGACTCCTCTCTACCTGCTGCAAAGCTTCTCACTAATTCGGACGGTTCGGCTGTATTTACACCGAAGAAATATCTTCTCTCTTCTTCGTCTTCTTCCTCGCAGTCTCATTCTTCAGCTAATGCGAAAGAAGAGCAGAAGAGCAAGTCTAGAGCTAAGAAAAGCGTAATTGTTTTGCGTATGAAGCCTCTACTGAAAGGGTATGAATTCTCTCCATCTTTTCATACAGTCGAAATTCCACAAGAAGAGGCTGAAGGAAGAGGAGGAGAAGAAGCAGAAAGTGAGAGAAAGAAAGAAAAGAAAGTCTTAGATAAAGTCATAACCTTTACTGCGAGAAAAACCCTCTTCGACTGTGCAGGATATGTGTATCCTCTGGGGGTAGAGAAAGGAGAGAAATGGAGTCAAGAAGATAGATCTTCTTCTTCTTCTCTCACT
>NW_027158927.1:11160-11341 GCF_002600585.1 Cystoisospora suis
GAGAGAGAGAGAGAGGGGAGACATGCAGACGGGCGACTCACGTTGAAGGCCTTTTAAACATCTTTGCCAGATCGCAATAATATATACATCTACAGTCATCTACATGCATACCTAAGACACTAGTACTATGTATAAATGTTTCAGAGAGATCTTTTGCGAAGCTGATTGATCAAAGATAGAT
>NW_027158928.1:0-7549 GCF_002600585.1 Cystoisospora suis
GATTGTAAAATCCTGACACTCTAAGAGCCATATTACGCTACTTCAGCAATCGACGGACCGTAGTTCCCCCCCACCGATCCGTGGGCCATCCCGGCTGCTAGACTATCAAGTTGACTTGTGGGTCCGAGTTGACCTCCTCCGTATTCTCTTGCTTTTGTTTACTTTCCTCGAGCTTCAAGGCTCTGGATAGGATCTCCTATCCTTGCTGAACTCGTTAGGCTTCCCTAGAAGCCCTACTTATCGCTTAGGTGTGTCGTGCCGTCGTCGTGCTGCTTAGCATGGTGCGGCCGTGGCACGGAAAGTCCAGGATTGCGATTGTGATGAAAACTGTCTTCCCGCCTGAATGCGAGGTTACTCTAAAATCGCACGTGATGCCTAACGCACTGCGAATTAGCTTTGGAAGTGCCCTAGTTGCTGAGATCCGCCCGAATGGTGCTTCACTGTGCGTGAGTTGCGGGGTAGACAGCGCTTGCCCCAGCTCTAGGCTATTCTGGGCTAAATTATCGACTTTCGTAAAGTAACGAGTGCGGCTATGATTTGGGTATTGCTAGATACCTCTTCTTCTCCTCTATCAAATAAACTAATTCCAAGGCGGTGGGGGGCCTGGGTGCCGCGCAAGACCGCCGTGCGTTCCCCGTCCCTTGTTCTAGATCACGCAAACGGGGTCGTGCACTTCCTTCACGCCAACCAGGCTTCTACCCGCCGAAAACACTCCCAATGGATTCCGCTGAGTCCCCCTTCTCTTTTAGCCTTCACTAGAAGGCGTCAATCTCTTTTTTCTGCTTCCGTCGTGCCTCGGTCCGCTCCAGAGTCGGTGTAGGCGATGCGTCGGCGGCCTGCTGGGGACGCTCAGTGCTCTTGCGGGGCGAGTTCGTCTCCTCGAAGGCTGTAACTCTCCCGGCATGGCCTTGCCGGTTTCCTCTTACAATTTTCGGGTCGGGGGGCAGGTGATCTGGCTATTTAGGTCGCTGGAGAACCCTCCTGCTCTGCTTGTCGCGTTCTCGGCTTTTGCGGTTGATGTGGATCGAACTCCTTGTCTTGGGTCCGATCCTCTGGCCTTGATCTTCTCGCGTTAGAGAGTTCTCGGTCCTCAGAATTGATTGCTACTTGCGCAAGGTTGCAAGGTTTCCTCCTTCCCCCCCTGCGTCGTTACGTAACTTGCATCTCGGCAGGTCGCGGGTGCCTGGCTTGACTTCGTACGGTCTACAATCGCCATCTGGTAAAAGTAAGGCACTATTTCGTGGCGATCGAAACAGGACTGCAAAATCCAGACAAGACTTGTGCCCTGCGGTCGGCCTCCCTCTCGGGCCTTATGCGGCTCTACGCGCCCGGACGGCGGGCTTCCGATCTTCCCGCTTCGGGGCTTCCGGGCGAACCGCGCGGCCCGTTGCGCCCGTCGTGGTCCCCTCACTTCTACTAAGTGATCCACGGAAAGCCCAGAATGACATCATAACAGATGTCGGCGACAAAAAAGAGCCTCTTCTCAGTGAACCTCCCATGTGAACCACCACTCATGCAGAGCTCAACTTCGGTGTATCTAACGTCATCGTCCTTTTCGCCGTTGGCGAACTTCAGCACAAGTCGCCCTCTCGCGCTGCACAACGCTTGCGTGCAGCGCTCCGCTACTCTTCTATTCGGAACGTCGACCCGAAAAAACCCGAATACCATCAGTGGGAACCGGGATGACTATTGCCGTCTTTGCGGCTGGCAGCCGGTCTTGCCACCGGCTCCGGTGCACAGGCGAGGAACCGGAGAGCCTCCATCCACGGTCCCCTCTCATTGGTGAAGGTGGCCGTTTCCCTGCTTTTCTAGCCATTCCGGCTCTGCCGCCGCCACCTGAGCCGGGCCCTTACCCGCAAGAACGACGCGGCGAAGGGCCTGACAATTGGTGAAAGTGTGTCCAAGCTCCTGACAACAGTAACACCTGAGGGCCGCTTCTCGAACTTGTTGCCGGGGAACTTGTTGCCTTCTGGAGAAGTTGTCGCCGCCTGATCGTGGTCTGAAAGGCCGGCGATGCTGCTCCTGCCTCCGACGCTGCGCCGTGACGGCGAAAGCTTCGCTGAGGTCCATTCGTTCCACAAAGTCGTTCGAAACCATGGTTTCTCTTGGGTGAGGCAGAACTGGAGTTGGTGTTTCAGACCGTTGGTGGTGACCTCCCAAGCGTCCCAGCAGTTTGAATGCTTCCTGGAGAGGCGCGTCCTCAACTGCAATAAGGGAGTCTCTTGTCTGTTTGTCGAGCCCGTTAAAAAAGAAAAACCGTTTCGTGTCATCGTCAATACTCGGCGCCCGTAGCACTAGCTTCTGGAACGCATTGATGTATTCCCGGGGCTGACCGGGAGCCACCTGTAGCTCACGTACCTCTCGAAGGACATCCCAGAAGGATTTTTAGGAAATGAATCTTTGCCTCACAGAAGAAAGCTTCCAGAGTCATGGGCCGTTCACTCTGCAGACTTGGCTTCACAAAACTGCCGTAGAAGAGCTTCGCTTCGCCCTCGAGAAAAACAGAAGCTTGTCGGACACGCTCCTCCGACGACTCGCTTCCCCACTCATTGAGATACTCCTCGGACTCGGAGCAAAACAGTTGGGAAATCGCATTATCTGAGCTACCGTCATACTTCTTAGGTCTAAGGTTATTTATTTGCTCTCTAAAAAAGGTATTCCGTAAGTCCTGCCGCGGATCCCGCACTGCCGCCGGGTCAACGGAGGACAGGTTAATCCTCTGTCAGACATTCCAACGAACTGCAACGAAAAAGTTTTTCTTCAAAGCTATGCAGATAAACAGACCAGCCAAGAAGAACTTTGTACGGGCTCTCAATTCATGCGTGGCTACGACGTGTAACGGCCAACACCAAAACTTCCGGAAGTTTTGTCTCTGTCTGTTCTGCCACGACAACAGCCGATACGACTCTTAGAGACGTACCAGAACCCTAGAGCGGCCGTCCACTACAGCACAGCACGCCACCGATCACCACGCACCACGACACGACACCATGCGCGGAGGCGAGTCACAGGCGTTACACACTCCGGCTACGAGGAGAAGAAACAGCAGTATGGGGTAGACTGTTTACCTAGCCCAACGGCGTGCAGGGGAAGGGAGAGATAATGAAGCATAATGCCTGTGGTGAACAGCACGATGAATGAACGTCTTGACTAATGGAAGTCACAGATAAGCGCAGTGTGGCAAGCAGTTCTTCTAGGTTCTCCTACGGCTCTATGAATCGTGTCAACGTACTTGGCTGTTGCTACGCCGCCAACAAAAGACCTTACGACTGTTCGCTCCTGACGGCTGCAGCGCAACAGTTTCTCCGGAGGTACTTACCGGCCGACAGAAGGTGAAAAAAGAAAAGTGCTAGCACCAGAAGCAGCAGGACCGGCGCGCCAAGAGGAGCCACATCGTAATCCTCCACTTCAGAACACGTGCCGCCATCTTATATAGGAGCGCGTTTTTTTACCAAAGTTCACTGCATGAACAACCGAAGAGTGATGGCACAACAGATTTCCGAGATACTGAAGCAGCGGGTCAAGGTTGCGCTACACCAGCCCCAGTAGTGTCAAGGTGTCGCATGCCTTGCAGACCGTCTCCTGGGTGCGCTACGGTCCCCAGTCCGGTATTAGAGGCTCCGCTCCAAACTTGAAGCCACCTGTTGTCTCTTCTCGCGTCGGCGTGAACAGCCGGTGCCTCTTTTCCTCATTATTCGGGATCCGTCACTCTGTTTCGCATTGTATCGTAAGCATCCCTGTGGAGAGCGTTGCTTCGATTTCTTGTGCCACGCGACCGACATCGGGACGGCAATTTGAAAGCTTTTTCCGTTGGTGGTGAAAAAAGCAGGATAGCGGGTGTTCAGCAGAAAAAGCTCTTTCTTACTGTGATATCCTCAGTCCGCGGTACTGCGGTGACTCCCGTCCGCTCCACATCTACCATCGCCACCACGGTCGAAGATGGAGAAAACAAAACTTTGTTGTGTGTTCACATCAGGTGGAGCATCGCGGATGATAGCAGGTACAATATCGCTGGTTTTTGTGGCGCTGTGCGGGTCAGTAGTCATCCGTGAGGTGTCCGGTGAAGCAGTCGCGGCAGGCCACATGCCCAGCACGCTTTGGAAGGAACGGGAGAAGGCCCCTGCTGAAGTGCAGCCGGAGGAAGTGCTATTTGTTGATATGATTAGGGGAAAGGAAGAAGAGAGCGGAAGAGAAAGCGCAGGCTTGACAGTTTTTTCTACTTCTGGTGCGGGTGATGCGACCGAGGAAGCAGCCCTTCACTCCGACCATCGTCAGCATAACAACAGCAGCACTGTCGCCAGTCCTGCTGAGGATTTTCCGGGCAATTACGAGGTTTCTTACCAGTTGGACGCAGAAGCCAAGAATCGGCTGCGGAGTAGAATATTGAGGAATAGCAGGCTTCGAAGGGGGACAAGCAAACAAAAAGGGGGGACAGCAATAGTGCCACAGCAAACACGGCATCGTCACACGAGAACGGCTTCACGGCGTTCCCTTGGTTCGTTTTCCAAGGTAGACGTAAGTCGTAAACATCGTCGAAGCCTCAAGTTTTTTACAGGCGCTGCTATGGCTATGATTTGTGCTGCAGCCCTGTTTCTATTACTGACTGGGCATTCAGGTCTCCTCCAGGGACTGTGGGGGGGTGACAAAAAGGCCAGGACGGCTGTGTATGAAGAACACAACATGGAGACGGGCGAGGAAGCCGTGGCTGGTTTCACTGGTGACAGTATGTTAGAGATTATAATGGATGGTTGGGGACTCTCATTACCTCAGTTCCTATCAGTCGCTCTCGTTCTAACGATTGCTGCTGCCACCTACAATAGTACGTTTCATTCGCCTACACGGGGAAAGAATGAATACCGTAACAATGTTTTCAGCTCTTTCTCCCAGTGATGGGCGTAGGTTTGCAGATGGAAGCCTTTCGCACATGAGTCATGACCTACGGGTGCGAGGTGTGTTACAAATGAGTTGATGGTACAGACCGGTATGAGTATCGTACATGTGAGGGGGACGGGGGTGGAGTTGACCACTTTCACTTTTGATTTCATCTCCATCTTCACCGACTTGTAGTGAAGCAAGGCAGACGCATCTCGTGTGAGGCTGTGCAGCCTAGAAACTTTCGCAGAATGCAGGACCAGGGTGCGGACTTTGTAGCGCCATCGCGAAAGGAAGAAGATTTAGAAAAAAGCGTTCCAAAGTCCCCACTAATGGTGAGTGGTGACATTTGGCCTGGTTCCTAGAGGGGTACCTTGTTATGCCCTACTCTACACTGTGCCTCCGACGGACTCTTGGCTGTGTCACTGTGAAGCACTGGATGGAGGGAGGGTTCGTCAAAAAGAAAAGCGGCAGTAGAAGGCTCGACTACCAGGGGAGTAGCATGCGCTAACCGAAGGGAACTGGAAGCTCGGTGGCCACCAAGCAGGAATTATGGGTGGTGACCAAAGAGTCTAGTATATAATTTCACTGGTTGCTGAGGTTGAGATAGTCGTACATGTGAGAGAATACACAACCTGCTGCGAATTTCGGACAGCGGGGGAAGACGGGGGGGGAGAGGGCGGTTGGCGCCAGGTGTAAGGATTTTCCTCTCGTCGATTTTTTCCCGGCTGTCTGGTGAGTGAATTTTTGCCTTTGAGAGCTTTTGTAGTTGTGCAAGCTACACTAGTGCTATTCGTGTTAATCAGGTCGCTTGGTTGTAGACGAATTTGCATTTTCTTCTTCAGAACGTGTCGAGAATGCGAGCTTGAAAGATCCGTTGACGACAATGACGGTCTCTTTGGTAAGGCGCGACAGACTGCGCGACTCTATACTCCTTCCGCCTCTTCTTTCTTCTACGCCCTTCGTTGCTGACTGCACACATTCATCAGCTTCGACCAGAGGAGTAGGGCATTCCGTCGCGAAGGAGTTTATACTTCGCTGTTCTCTCTTGTCATTTTTAATCGTTCAGGTATCACCTGTTGCAGCTCTCAGTTAAGCTTGGAGACTGAATTCATAACTTAATGGCCTTGCCATGTCGAGAAAAAAAAAAGATCTTTCGACGCCTGTAACAGGAGACCGATTATGAGGGTTTCTGTGTGGTAGGGACAAGCTGTTTCCTTGTAGGATGGTAAAGGCAATACTCAATGACAGATTACGTCACAGTTTTCAACGGTAGGAGAGTTGGCCAAAAGACCATCATCTTTCTCGCTGACAGATGGCGATCACGGTGATACATACACGGCTATTACTGCTACTACCCCTCGTTTTTCTACCCGTGTCCGCCTGTATCTGCTTCAACAATTATCCATCTGTGTTCACGCACCTTTGTATGTACATATGTACATATATATTGGTACCTCTCCTCTCTTGTTCACTACTATATCTAACGACCCACACGCACAAAAGCTATGACTACATCCTCTTCCCGCTCTTCCACCTCTTCGTGCGTGTGCGATTATGATTGAACATGCACTAACACATACTCCTTCCGAAGATAGCGGCCTCTCCTGTCAGGTTTCAGCATCGGAGGTAGCAGTAGCGAGAGTTGTGGGACTTTTCATAACAAGGGAGAAAAGAAAGCAATGAAAAAAAAGAAGACGGGGGACGACAAACAACAAACGTAGGGCTTTGTTGTTGGGCTCATTTGTCGTTTGCGTCTTTACTTCGAAGTTGTCGCGTGTTTCGATAAGTATGTTCGTGGAGTCACTGCGGGACACGGAGACAGGGCATCATTTCACCCAACGAATGAGGTAGCAGCCAAACAAAACTACTGCTGCCGCTTTTCGCACAATACAGTCACCTTCTTTTTGTTTTGAGCGTTCGCTCGTTCCTGACGAGGCTAGTAGCAAGGAAGGAAGCAGAAGGGCGACGGCTGGCCTGAACCATCAAAATATGCTATAGCACTTACTGGACACAAAACCATGATCATGCCAATACATCATGTCAATATGATGTAGCAGATGCACACACAAAGAGTTACGAATTCCGCCTTTGTCCGCGGTTACAACCACAAAAAGTCTACACATTCCGTACTACTGTACTACCACACACGTGCCCAGGGAGTTGGCCAGTAGCCACCGGGACCCGGCCTTCATGTAGCAGCGCCTTGTATCACAGTTGTAGGTCGCGTGGGCGCATCTGACGTTGCCTGAGCACATCCCGATGCATTGTTTTATCTCTGCTGCAAGAGAGCTCTTCGGTATGTGCGCCCCGGCAGTCAGAGTCGTAGCCACTGAACCAGTATTCACATTGAAGCAAGCCGGCTGGTCTAACTCGCAGTCCGGGGTACCGGACATATCACCATCGTAGTGTCGGTACCGCGATGGGCCCTCCAGAAAGCACTGCCTCCTACCGACGTTGTAGGTGACGTGGTTGCAGCCCAGGTTTTGGCACTCACTTTTTCACTTTTTTCAGTCCTTCCCGGGCTGAGGACGCTTCAATTCTCATCTGCTTCAAATCTGACGACGTCGAGCCAACACCTTCCTTGATGTGATGTGCCGGTCAGAGTGACCGTGTGTAACGCCTGTGACGCCCCTTTGCGTGGTGTGTCGTGTCGTGCTCCGTAGTGGTTGTTGCG
>NW_027158929.1:0-212 GCF_002600585.1 Cystoisospora suis
CCTCGGGAAACAAAGTCGTGAGAGCGCGGAAGTTTTGGTAACTCGGAGACGCCACGAAGGAAAGAACAAACAAAATCCCCTAGGAGGGGAGAAATCGGCAGCAATAATCACATCAGGGGGCAAAGAGGGTAATCAAAAGGGAGCTTCGGAGAAGTCGAGGAAAAATCCCTCGGCACAAACACAAAATCTCGAGAGCCAAACAGGCCGAATTC
>NW_027158930.1:0-238 GCF_002600585.1 Cystoisospora suis
AATCCCTCGGCACAAACACAAAAACTCGGGGGCCAAACAGGCCAAATTCAGCAACTGGGGCAGAGAGAAGCCTTGGAAACCAAGAATTGGGACATCCGTGTCAGTATTTTGCAATCCTGCCTCGATCGCCACCAAATAGTGGCCTATTTTTAGCAGAATGGCGATCGTAAGGCATACAAAGCCAAGGCAAGCGTACACAGCCGGCCCAAGGCCAACAGACGTAACGACGTAGCAAGGA
>NW_027158931.1:0-1909 GCF_002600585.1 Cystoisospora suis
TGGACAGCTGGGATGCGGTGTGTGGTATCCACTTCACCGTGTGAGAAGTGATTACAGAGTTAGAGCGATGGAATGCGTCTTTTTGTCTCTTCAAGGGGATGCTGTGATCTGTGCATATAGCGGGCTCACGTGTGCTCTCTGAAAGACCATTCTTTCCAAGACGGCTCATAGCTGGTGTTCTCTTGGGAGCGAGGAGTCTCATGTCCCAGGGTTTCCACGGCACAGCGGTCAACAGAGGACGGGGGTGGAGTGGATAAGCACAGCTTCAGCGACCTTTCTCTTCGAAGAGCCCCAAGATGCTTCAACTTCTTTTGAGTGTCTGTTTTCGGCGAGAACAGGTTTTCCTTATGTCCTGTATGTTTCCTTTTCTCGGGCAGTTTTTTTACCTCGTTGCAATCGGCTGTACTCGTGGGCAGCGTTGCCGCTGTGCACGACACAGATAAGAGGGAGTGTGGTGAATGGGCGAAAGACCAGTATGACGGGATACAGCAGTTTTCTCCAAGGAAGTAAGGTGCTGCGCTCCGGGAGCTGCACTAGCGGTCGATACTGTGTGTGAGCATGCATGCAAGCTTCTGAGATTACCGGTCTTGGACCCAGGAGCTGCTGAGGATGTACCCACTGCGATATTTAGATGGTGAACTTAGCGCCCAGTACTTTCGAAATTTGCAGAGACACCGGCACACGAGGGCGAAGTTACCGCGTCTTGATGGGACTGCTCATACACCCGCCGCAGGTACGACGGATGCCGCAACAGCTTAGGTTGTGTGACGGGGGCACAAAACGTATCACAGTTACCGACGGAGACGCTCGCTAGGCGGCTAATCGGCCGTCGTTTACAGCACGGCACTCGGTAAGCGGGACGGCGCGGCACACGGGGCGGCGGGGCGGAGTCGCCTCACCGGCGTTACAGCGGGGGTCGGAGCGTTGGAGATGCGTGAGCGCGCAGTTCCGAAAGCTGACCCTAGATGGTCGGGGGAGGCCAACGTGGAAGACTAGCATATAACGTGACTCTCTTTTTACGCTTGCACACCATGCGAGGGCGGTCGCAAGTGTGTTTCACAGAGCGGCAACTTGCGCACTTCAGTGGTCAGAGAAGAGGGACGGCGTACCGCGGTGGGTCGTGCCACGCTTCGAGAAGGTAGTTGCGGGCTGCAAATAGCTCTGGCGTGAGGAGTGCTATGTTGTTTGTGTGTTGGCTGGTGTTGGGGGGGAGGCGTGGACTGCGCCCGAGGGGTCCGGCGCTTCTACAGTGGGCCGCTGTCGTCATTCTCGGTGCGGGGCAGGAACGGAGATACATGAAGTTCAGGTGTTTGTATACCATCCGTTGTGTACGGACTGCCGAGTCAGAGAGAGTCTGGTTATTATGCTCCCTTCGTAGCTCTTGCTGTCATCAGCTAGTCGGGAGATCGCTTGTAGTGCCCTCATCAATCTGCAAGAGCAATTCCCGGAAACCGGTTAATTCCTGGAGGACTTACCCTATACACAGACGATGCTTAGGGATACTGACTGGCATACAAAGCATCATGCTCTGGGTAGCCGGATCGCCAGGTCATCAGTCCAGGGTAATGTAAACGCGAGTTCGAAACACTTTGGTACGAGGCCCGACACTCACAACGGCGAAGGGGTATGAATACATCGCTGGTGCGCTGACACCGACCGATGTACAACGACTTGAGAACTAGTCTTCCCCCCCTGTCTTCTGAGAGAGACAGACAGTCTTCTACCACAGAATATCAGTTCTCTTGTACGCTTTGTGAAGTAAGAATCGCCAAGTTTGAAATCAGAAGAAGAATCTCTAGCAAGAGAACACCGCGTGTCTGTTCGATAGTATAAGGAGTCTCCCAATCTCTTTTTGCACTATGATTTAATCTGTCTTAGGGTCTTAGGGAAGCTCAGTCGGTGTGTCCCG
>NW_027158931.1:2278-2535 GCF_002600585.1 Cystoisospora suis
CCACACCGCTGGGGAGGCGGCAAAGAGAACGCGTCTCCTCCAGTGGGGAGTGCTGGTTTGCAGCGTTTCAGAGGAAGAACAAGAGAGGAACACAAGTTATTTTCTTCTGTAAAGGAGGAATGAGTCAGCTCGCTTGCGTGTTACCCATCTACCCTGCGTGTGTGAGTGCAAGTCGTTCCGACGGACGCCAAGTGTTCCGTCCGCAGCAATCAGGAAAAACGGCCGAACCGCGGCTGTTGCTGATCGTGTTGGGCGTG
>NW_027158932.1:0-242 GCF_002600585.1 Cystoisospora suis
GGGCAGACGGAGCGGACTATACGAACGCTAACCCAGATGCTCCGTGGGTACGTTGGGGAAGACAGGGATAAGTGGGTTAGCTATCTTCCGATCGCGGAGTATGCATACAACAATGCCGTCCACGAGTCAACGCAAGCCAGTCCGTTCTCACTCGTGTACATTCAGGCACCAGATGATTTCCCCGAGTGCTCGCAGAGCGAACGTGAGAACCGCGTTGACCTTGTGGAGACAGCGGCACAGCG
>NW_027158933.1:0-378 GCF_002600585.1 Cystoisospora suis
ATCCCCGCCCCTTTAAGAGCTGCGTCCTCGCCAGCGTTCGCTTCTTCTAAGAGTTGTAAATCTTCAGGTGCCAACACGTCTGCGAGCGAGCTACGGCTCTCCCACGTCTGGCCGAGTTCCCGGTCGGCCCACTTCACTAAAAATTCCCGCTGTTCCGCCCCGCTGCGCTTCTGACGTAGTCACGAGCTCAAAATCGCCTCGACTTTGTACGGGTGCGTGCTCGCCTTGTCCATGGGATTGCTTTGCCGTCTTGTCAGAGGAGATGCCTCTGCTCAAGGAGAGAGGACTGCTAGTGTGATCGAAGGAAGCTAACAGACTCGGAGAAGTACAAGGAGGAGCGTGGAAGTCTAGACGGCCAGGATAGAGAGAGCAGTGTTA
>NW_027158934.1:0-202 GCF_002600585.1 Cystoisospora suis
TCATAATTGTTACAACAGAGAAATATGCGTGAGTACCTACGTCTAATCCTACTGCGGGCCCCACGACCTCGGCAGGAGCCCATATGGACGCGTCGGGGCCTGGAGAGGAGGAACGCCGCCCGAGTTCTCCGAAGCAGGGTACAACACTCGAGCAAGTGCATGATCCACTGTGAAACATCGGTGGGTGCTTCAGTAGACTGGC
>NW_027158935.1:0-351 GCF_002600585.1 Cystoisospora suis
GCGCGGGGGACAGCTCGGGTCCCGGCTGGTCGTGCTGCAGCCCCTCTGGTGCGGCTCGAGGCCGTTCCACCATGTCCGGTGATACTTTCGGGCTCCAATAGAGCCAAAACGTTAGGCTTCACTAGAAGCCATCCATTTATCGGCAGTTCCCGCACTTGGAACGCGTTTTTCACACAAAAAAACCGACTCCCTTATGCACACTGCACATCACGGACCGCCTGGCCTAGCTCGACGGCTCCGGCCCGCGGGGATTTCGTTTGGCTTCTGCGTCGGACGCAGACTGTGGGGTTTCCTAGGTGCATTAATGTGCATTTCCTCTTTATTTTGCACGGTTCCCTGCCCGGGATCGGG
>NW_027158936.1:0-311 GCF_002600585.1 Cystoisospora suis
CGCTCGGAGGCGTGCGTTCGGCGTGTATGCGGGGCTGGGCCAGCCGCGCGGGGGACAGCTCGGGTCCCGGCTGGTCGTGCTGCAGCCCCTCTGGTGCGGCTCGAGGCCGTTTCACCGCGTCCGCTAGAGCTTTCTGGCTTCAATGGAGCCAAAACGTTAGGCTTCACTAGAAGCCATCCATTTATCGGCAGTTCCCGCACTTGGAACGCGTTTTTGCACAAAAATACCGACTCTCTTATGCACACTGCACATCGCGGACCGCCTGGCCTAGCTCGACGGCTCCGGCCCGCGGGGATTTCGCTTTGCTTCTG
>NW_027158937.1:0-199 GCF_002600585.1 Cystoisospora suis
TACTACGAGTCAAGCAGACCACCACCGTGCAGGATTACCTGTGGCGATTCAACGAGGCGGTGACGGACTGCCCGACCTTGAAGGAGGACGAGAAGATGGAGCTGTTCATAGACAACCTGAAGGCGGAGATAGCCGAAGCAGTGGAAGCAAAGAGCCCGCACGACCTCGAAGATGCGATTCGAGAAGCGGTCCGTGCAGA
>NW_027158937.1:696-834 GCF_002600585.1 Cystoisospora suis
GTGAGTGCATGAGTGTGTCTAGGCGGGACCAAACGGCAGTCCAGCCAGAAATTGTGATTTGCGGAAACGTGGAAGCGAATTCACCGTTCATCGGTGCAGTTGGTGTGCAAGGAGCACGTGGAATGCAAGTTGGAGGCG
>NW_027158938.1:0-150 GCF_002600585.1 Cystoisospora suis
ACGTATGTGAGGAATGTGTTCGTATGTGTCTTCAGCTTTTCGCCCTATTCCTCCTTCCCTCTCTGTGAACAGAAAGTCTTTCTATAATACATTCTCCTCCATACTCTTATCATTTAGACAGGAATCTTCCTACTACTTCTACTACTAGTG
>NW_027158938.1:753-9449 GCF_002600585.1 Cystoisospora suis
GAAAGAAAGAAAGAAAGAACAACAGCAGCACCACTATCATCGTAAGATAACCATGAGTATCCCATACATATCTCCATGTATAGATATATATACATATACATACATATATATACATATACATACACATATATACACATACATACATATATGGATGTATATGAATAGTGATAGTAGTAGTAGTAATAGCAGTCGGCGTTGTATCAGCAGAAGGAGTAGAAAGAAGAAGGAGACAAGGGCTTGTAGAGATCCATCCTTCCTTCTTCTTCTTCTTGTAGGTCTTTCTCGAGAATCGAAGAGAGATAAGGAAGTACACTGAGAATGCCACTGCTGCTCCGATGAAGAGAACGACGACTAGAAAAGAAGAAAAAGAAGAAGATGGAGAGATCGGATGACCTACAGTCCCTCTCTCTCTATCTCTATCTCTCTAGTTAACTATCTCCGATTGAGAAATAGAGATAGATACCTTCTTTCATCGAAAAAAGACAGAAAGAAGGAAAGAAAGAAGATTGATGAAACGGCAAAGAAGAGAGAAGAGAAGAGAAGAAGGAAGAAAACAGAAAAACGTCCACATGCAAGAGAGCCAAGCAATTCGCTCACTCTTTCTTTCTCTCTTTCTCTCTTCTTCACAAATCCCCGAAGGACAGAAGAGAGAGAGAGAGATGGAGAGAGAGAGAGAGAGAAATAGAAAGATAGAGAGGCAAAACACCTTCAATTGTAAGAAGAGAAAGACGAAGAGAAAAAGAGAATGAAAGAGACAACAGGAAGAATGTGAAACAGCTACTATACTGACAAGGAGGATATACTTCGTTGGAGAAGCGTGAGTTTTCTTTCACGATCTTCTCTTCTTTTTCTTCATCTTCTTCTTCCTCTTTCAAGAGAGGTTATGAAGTCACTCTCTTCTTCTCTTTCTTCTTTTTCTCTTCTTTTCTTCCTCTTCTTCTTCTTTCTCTTCTGCTGCAGCCCTCCCATCTTCATCTTCTCCTTCTCTTCTTTTCCTTCATGCTCTTCTTCTCCTTAAGATATCCAAGAAAAAGAGACCAAGGAGAAAAAGAAGAAGAAGATGGATGAAGCGAACAGTGAAGAAGAAGACTATCTTCTTCTTCTTTTTCATTCGTATTCTTTCCAATCCTATCGATTGTCTTGCATCGACACACGTCGCTTCTTCTTCTCCCTTTTTTTCCTTCTTCTCTGGTCTGTCTTCATTAAGACGGAAAGACACAAGATGAAGAGAAGACGTAAGATGGAGAAGAGGAAAAAGAAAAGAAAGAAAAGAAAGAAACCTGCTTAACAGAAAAAAAGCCTCCGAACCACCACTAAGTAGGTCAAGAAGAAGAAAACGCTATGATCACGGGGGTGCAGAAGACATGAGAAAGAAAGAGTGAGAAAGAAAGAAAGAAAGAAAGAAAGAAAGAGAGGAGAGGTAGTATCCTTCTCTCTCTCTTCTTGATCTAATACACATACTCGTGTCTCAACCTCTTCTTCTTCGTATGTTTCAAAGAAAAGAAGAAGAGAAAGAAGAAGAAGAGAAAGAAGAGGAAATGTTGATCGTCGCTATCGTGCAGTCGCCTGTGTGTGGAATAGAAAGAAAGAAAAAAAGAAAGAAAGAAGAAACTGTGGCAAAAAAGCTTCTTTCTTCTTCTTCTTTCTTCTTCTTTTCGTTTCTTTTCTCTCTACTCAAGAGAACACAAATGAACTCGAAGAAACACGGAAGGAAGAAAGAAAGAAGACCTGAAAGCATCTATCTGTCTATTCACAGGGAAAGCGACGTCTCTCCTCTTAACCTCTCTCTCATAGCTCCCTCCTAGCTCTCTCTTCTTCTTTCTCTCTCTCTTTATGTCCCGCCCCCAAAGACTCCATAGATAGATAGATAGATTAAAGATAGATTAAAGATAGATAGATAGATAGAGACATCTGCTGTATTTCGAAAGAAACAGATGAAACACCTTTCTTGATCTTCTTCTTCTTCCCCCCTTTCGTCTCTCTTCTTCTTTCTCTCCTGTGTGAATGAAGAGAAAGAAGAAGAGTATGAAGAGAGAGGAAAGGAAGAAGAAGAAGAGAGAAAAGAAGAGAAAGGAGTTAGATGGTATGGATATGCGACAAGACCTGCGACACTACATCATTGAAGAGATTCTCAAACACTCCTCCTTTTCCTCCTTCTTCTTTTCCTTTCTTCATCTTGATAGAGTCGCTCTTCTTCTTTTTCTTCTTCTTTTCTTCTTCTTCTTCTTCTATGAGGTGTTCGTGACCGTTCCTGGAGATGCACTGTGAACTCTCGTCTCTATCAAGGAAAGAAAAGAAAGAAGAAGAAAGACAAGAAGCACGAGAAAGAAGAGAAACAAACGAAGAAGAAGAAGGCGAAGCAAGAAATGTAGATTGATGTGTGTTGAAGTTATGTCGCCAGACTTCTAAGAGAGGTAAAGTTAACAGAAAGACTTCTCTAATTTCTTCTTTTTCTTCATCTGGATTAGGTGTCTTCTCTTCTTCAGAGTCTTTTCCCTTATTCTCATCTTGCTTATTCAGATAAACCGTTTCTCTATCTGCATCTGGGGTGTATGTACACCTCCCTCCTGTGAAGAGACTCTGTCCGTCATTCGCGTGGCTCTTCTCCTCGTCTTCTTCTGCTTCTTCTCTTTGCACAGACCTTCTGGATGAGGTCTTAAGAAGATGAGAGATGAAAGACGAAAAAGAAGAAGAGGATTGTTTAGATTTCTTTAAAAGAAGAGATAAGAGAAAACATAATCTTATCTTCTCCTCTATATCTTCATGTATCAGAGAATCTCTCTCTTCTCTCTTGGGAATCTGCTTTCTTCTTCCTTCTTCTTCGATCTTCTTCTCCTTCTCCTCTTCTTTTTCTTCCTCTTCTTCTTTCTTTAGCTTATACCGGGCATACCGTAGCAGCAGGGCTTTCCACATCTTCACAAGAAAGAAGTAAAGAACCTTCGTCTTTCTCTTCTTTTCCTCTTCTCTCTTCTCCTTTTGCTCCTCTTCTGTTCCTCCTTCTTCTTTTTCTTTTCTGCATGAGAATAGAAGAGGGATTGTCGTTAAGTCTAATACATCCGAGATCACACCGAGGCTTCTACGTAGAAGCAGATCCCCGTCCGTCATTGGTCCGTCTTTCTTCTTCTCTTCTTGGTCTCGGTAGGAAGTATCTTTCTTGAGTAAAACGAAGGAGAGAAGAGAGGAAGAAATGCTCTCTTCAATAGACTTCTCACTTTCTTTCATGCATGCAGAAACCTTCTCAAGATATGCAGAAATCTCTCGTCCATACAACCCTCTCTCCTTCCATAGCACTTCATGTGGAAGAGAAGATCTTCTTCTTCTCTCCAGACTCTCTTCTTCTTCATTATTCTTAGCTTCTCTGTTGAAAGATCGATGAGTAAGAAGAGAACAAGAGAAAGAAGAAGCAGAGGAAGGAAAACACTCCACTTGACGAGGTGTATCTGCACCCCGTAAAGGTGTTTCTTTCTCTTTCACCTTGAAAGAAGAAGAAGAGACTAATTCTTTTTCTTTCATCTTGATTGAATCCTCCCGACCCAAGTCTTCCGGTGTATATACACCCGAGTCTTCCATCACGAAACAACGATTGCCCCCGAAATTCTTCGCAACATGATCTCCCATTCTCTCCTCCTCCTCGCAGTCATCTAACGCATCTCTACTTTCAGCAGTCTTCTTCTCCTCTTTCTCTTTCTTCTCTTTCCTTCTTTCTTCTTCTTCTTGTGTATCACGATGTCTACACCTCTTATTTTTCATTCTCTCAGTGATCGTTAAGACCATTTGAACCAAAGAAAGAAAACACACCAACGAGGAAAAGGAAAAGGAGGAAGAGCAGACATCTCTATCGAGACCTTCATCTTCTTCTCTTTCTTCTCTCTTTCTCTCTTCATTCGGAGTATCTATTCTATTCTGTACAGATCCTTTATCGTCACAAGCCTTTCTTCTTCTCCTTGAGTCTTCTTCTTTTTCTTCTGCTTTCTCCCCTTGCTCCTCTTCTTCTCTCCATTCTCCTTCTTCTTCTTGATCTTCTTCAGAAGTTCCTGAGGCATTCTCTCTCACATTCTTCCTCCAGAACAGTCTACCATCCTTGGAAGAAGAAGAGAAAGAAGAAGAAAGAGAGAAGGTGAGAATCTGTAGAAGTGTATAGAAGGCGGTGTCTTCATAGAGGCTGTAAAGATCTCTGAAAGCACGCCCGTATTGCCCTACTTCATTTATTTCTCGGAGTTTATCTTCCTCTTCGCTTTCTTCTCTCTTCTCTCTCCTCTCCACCCCGCATACAACCCTAGGAAGAAGATGAGAAAGAGAAGAAAGAAAGGATGAAGAAGAAGAAGAAAGGAAAGAGAGGTGAGAAGAGCAGAAACCGAGAGCCCTCCAAAGCTGAAGACACTTCGAAAAAGAAAAAAAAGAAGAAGAAAAAGAAGAAGAAGAAGAAGAGAGAGGAAGAAGAGTTTTGAAGATCTTCTTCATGTGACACGAAAATGCGGAGAAGCCTCGAACCTGAGGTTGGGGATTAGACCAAGAAATAAAATCCCCATCTCCGTTTTCTTCTTCTCCTTTTTCTTCTTCTTTTGGTCTTTCTTCTTCTGTTCTTTCGGTAAGAGCTTCATACTCTCCCGAGCAGAAAGCGAAGAAAGTGAAGAGATCCACACACACCTCGCAAACCGAAGAAGAAGAAATCTCTCTCTCCTCGTCATCTGCTTCATTCTCTTCTTCTCTCTTTTCTTCTCTTCTTTCTTGATACACATCTACAGAATTCACAGAGACACAGAGGGGGTGAGAGAAGGAGGATACAGAGAAGAAAGAAGACAAAAAAGAGACAGAAGAATCGTAGACATGTTTCTTTGGTAAGAGACCGTTCCTTCTTCTTCTTCCTAGGTGCCACGTCCGGATCATTCCGAGGACTGAGAGCCTGAAAGAAGAAGAAGAGAAAGAAGAAGAGGAAAGGAGAGGAGGAGAAGAAGAAGTAAGAAGAAGTGGGGGGATACTACCATCCTCTCTAAGGGCCTGTTCTTCTTCATTTGCAAGTGTTTCTCCTTTCTTCTTCTTCTCTTTTCTCTCCTTATTTTCTTTCACATGCAGAGCATCTCTGAAAGATAGACAGTATGGACACCTTGAAAACGAGCTAGCTCTTCTCTCCTTCTTCTTGTCAACGAGCGCTGGGGAGGAAGCTTCATTCTTCTCTTCGTCTGTCTCAACTTCTCTCTGTCTTCTTCTCTTTCTTTCTCTTTTACGAGTTGCTTTAGCTGCGTCTCTTCTCTCATCGTCAGAGACACTAGAAAAAGAGAAGGAACTTACAGACCCCTCACTCTCTGAAGAAGAGAGAGAAGAAGGAATTTCTTCTTCTTCTTCCCCAAGATATCGATATGTCGACTGGTCGATAGAAGGCTCTGCGACTACTACTCGGCCGCAGAAATTTAGGAGATGATCCCTCCATGAAAGAGGAGAAGAAGAAGAAGATGAAGGGAAGAAAGAAGAAGAGGAGAGAGAATTCTCTTCTCGGAATAAAGAGGAACCTGTCCATGGTGTATATACAGCCGGAGACACTATGAGGCTATTACTGCTTTCTTCTTCCCTTTCACGTGTCGCATGTCTAATTGAGAAAGGAGGGAGAGAGGAAGCAGATGACTCTTCATCTTGGTCTGTTGGTCCTGTGCATGCAGAAGATTGTTTAGGTGTATCTACACCTGAAACAGAAGAATCTAAAGTATAACGTCGTTTCTTCCTAACTCCCTCTTGTGAAAACATCCTCTCTCGTCGTTTTCTGCTTTTTCTTCTTTTCGTTCTCTCTCTTTCCTTTCTTTCTTCATCTTCTTCTCTATCTTCTCTCTCTGGTCTTTGCCTCTCTTGTCTGACGCAGAAATTGATCTTCTCCATATCGACTTTCCTTCTCTTGCTCTCTCCATAAGAAAGACTATTTTTTCCTTCTTCTTTCTCTCCTAGCATGCTCTCTCCTTCTCGGACATCGCTCCCGAGAGAAATCTTCTTCTTCTTCTCTTTCTCTCTTGCTCTCTGTCCATAGAGATTTGACGAGATATAGAAAAGAAGGGAAAGTAATACACGTCGACGAAAGAAAGAAAGAGAAGAAGAAGAAAGAAGAAAACGCAGAGAATCTCCTCTGTCGTTGCTTCTCTCATCCTGTCCTTTAAGACGTTCGCTCGCCCCTTCTTTCTTCTTCTCCTCCAAAGAGCAGAAAGAAGAAGACAAAGAAGAAGAAGAAGGAAGAGAAGACGAAGAGGGAGAAAAGAAGATCTCTTGAGTGATTTGTTTCTTGAGAAGATAGATGGAAGTGGAATATAAGGCATGGAGAAAGAAAGAGATGAAACTTTCTTCCTCTTCTTTCTCTTCTTCTGTTGTTTCTCTAACGCATTCCTTACCATTACCGCAGCCATGGCCACGACCTCCTTTTCCTATTTTCTTCTTCTTGTTCTTTTCTCCATGCACTCTTCTCCCTTTCCTCCTCCTTGCAGTCCTCTTTCTTTTTCTATCAAGGAAAGAAGAAATCTTCTTCTTCTCTTCTTCTTCTCCTTCTTTCTCTTTCGCCTTTGCATGTAGAAGTCTTTTGATCCTATCGAGTTCATTCAGAAGAAAATCTGCGATTCTTCTCGAGAGAAACACGATATGACAAGGAACAAAAGAAGAAGAAGATGAGGAGAAGAAGAAAAGAACACTCTCTCTACGCTTCTCAAAGAAAGAAGAAGAAAGAGGGGAAGAAGAAGAAGAAGAAAGAGGGGAAGAAGAAGAAGAAAGAGAAGAAGAAGAGAAGGAGAATTGATTGCTTTGCTTGTTGAAACTCGACTGAGATGACTGAAGACAGATAGAGGAAAGAAGAACGTCCAGAAGTTTCGAGTAAAGAGAGGAAGAAGAAGAAACAGATGTGGCATGCGAGCTAGGTTTGAGAAGAGAAGTCTGGAGAGATTCTTTTCTGAGAGACAGGAGACGAGACGGAGGAGACGGGGAGGAAGAAAAAGAAGATAGGCAGTTGACTAGAAAGAGAGAAGTTGTCTCGATCAAGTTCCACATAAGATCTTCTGCACTTTCTTTTTTTCTCTTTAATCTATCTAAGGAGACAGAAGAAGAAGAATAGCGAGAACGAGAAGAAGAAGAAGAAAGGGGAGACAACCGCGAAGAGGACGAGAATTGATTTGAACGTCGAGGAAGAAAAGACGACGAGGCATCTTGGGCTGCCATGTATGTGCGAGAAGAAGGAGTCTGTAGGCTCGAGAAGAGACTGGGATATCGACGGTGGAGAGAGAGAGAAAAAAGGCTTCTTCCGCGACAAGAAGAGAAACGAGAAGGATAAAAAGACGAAGACAAAGAATCCGTAGGAGAGATAAAAGAAGAAGAAGAGGGAGAAAGAGAAGAAGAAGAAGATTCCTTCTGTAGTTGTATGAGAAGATCTTCTTGAACCATACTTGCACTTATCTCTTCTGCTTTTTCTTCTTCTTCTTCATTCTTTCCATGACAAGCTTTCTTTTCTTCTTCTTCTACTTTCTCTCCAGCTGTCTCTTCTCTTGTCCTCTCCTCTACACCTGGCAACTTCCTTTCTTTCTTCTCCGTGTTCTTCTCCATTTCGTTTCGATCTTCTCTCAAACTTTCCTCCTCGCTAAGACATTCAGCCGCTGCCTCCTTCTCCTCCTCCTTTTCTTCTTCTTCCGATCTCTTCTTGAGCGAAGTATCTTCATCATCTTCTCCAAGTCCATCTGTCTCCTCTCCGGTAGCTGAAAGAGAAGAAGAAGAAGAATTGTGGATATCTCTTTTCTCCTCTGTGTCATCTGAGAAATTCTTCATCTCCTCAAGTTTTCTTCTTCTCTTCTCTTCAACTCCTCCTTCGTTCTCCTTCTTATCAAAATTAGAGGAACTCCTTTCCCCCTTTCTTTCTTCTACTTCTTTCTCTTTTTCTTCTTCTTTTTCTTCTCTTCCTTCATCTATCAATGAACTTATGTCAGTCGAGACGCCTTGGAGGTACGTCGATGCTATCTGGGGATCTTCATCTATCTCCTCGCTCTCTCCTTCTTTCACGCTTTCTTCATGACTTTCTTCTTCTTCTTCTGTGTTTCTTCTTTGTCCTTCTTTCTCTTCTACACCTCCATCGCCTTTCTCTTCCTTTCTTTCTCCTTGTTCTTCTTCATCTTGTTTCTCATTCATCTTGTCTTCTTCCCTTTCTTCTTTTTCTTCTCCCTCTTCTTCTTCTTTCTCTCCTTCTTCTTCTTCTTTGCCTGTCTCTTCATTCATACGTTCTCCTGTATCTTCGCCCTCTTCTTCTCTCTTTTCATTGTCGAGGGCTACTTCTCTTTCCTGCTCTCCCCGCAACTTCTCGTCTTCTACATCGCACGTGGCTCTTTCTTCATCTTTCTTCTTCTCTTCTTCCTTTTCCGCAACCTCCTTTAGCTCGCTCTCTACTTCTTTCTCTTCTTCTTCCTTTTCTTCCTCGTGCTTTTCTTCTTCTTCTTCACGCAGATCGATCGATTCTATTCGGCTTCTCTCCTCTTCTTCTTCCCTAACGTCTTTTCTCTTCTTCTCTTCTTCTTTCTCCTCCTTCTCCTTCGGGAGCTCACGTCTTTCTTCTTTCTCTTCTTGAGGAAAAACCTTCGCATCCTTCTCTTCTCTTCTCTCTTCTTCTATCTCTTCTTCATGACACACATCTTCCTCGTCACCTTCCTTCTTCTTTTCTTCTTCTTCTTCCTCTTCTACCTCGTTAATAT
>NW_027158939.1:0-200 GCF_002600585.1 Cystoisospora suis
CGGAGGTTCTCACCGACAAGTCTCACTACAAGGTCCCCTTCGGACCCTTATGATGCCGATATGTTTCTGCCCAAAAGCCGCCCTACCCCGGGGAGGCGTGAAGATAGAAGAGAGAATGAAGACTCAAGCGTGGACACAACGCCAGTGGAGATAAGAGAAATGGCTACAGAGCAGCACCCCAGGGGAAAGTGTGCGAGAGA
>NW_027158939.1:387-18990 GCF_002600585.1 Cystoisospora suis
CAGATCCCGCAGACAACACAGAAGGTTTCGGCCAGGACTCTCACGTGTTCCTTACTGCCCACAGCATGAAACGCAGTCTCTGCAGCACTTCGCGAAGGTGCTTTTCATTTTCTCCGGCTGATGTACGGAACACCGGAATGTCGTACTAGGACGGTTTCATGGAGTAGGTCGTCCAATAGTTCATGCATCAAAACGACTCAAGAACGCTGGGTGCGTACCCGAGACCAAGTGGCATCGCTGCATTCGTAAAGCTCAGACCGAGTACTGAATGCGGCGTTTGCTCGTCCCCGCTGCGTTCCTGCGGGTCCGAATACCGTCTGAGGTGTCACGATTCCCGAGCGATCTGAGGTTCAGCCATCGGCCTTTGAAACGACCCTCCCAAAGGCACCCTTGAAACAGATGGGGCGGGTCCGGACAAGCCGGCAGTTCCCTTTCCCGACGGGCAAGTCTCTGCAGGCGTGGCGGAAGCGGGCAGTTTGCCCTTAGTCGATTTCCAGGACGGACTTCTCGGAAACGGAGGTAGAAAATTCCGCCAGGAGAGATACGGGTGGACTATTTCACTGTCCTCTCAATAGTAAACTCTCTTCCGTCCACTCTCTCGACCATGATTGTCGAAGGATCAGAAAAGACTCTTTTCTCCCCAGCAACAACACCCCCTTTCTCTCCTTAGCTAGCTGTTCGCTAGCTCTGCACCGTGCTCTCTTCCGGACCCGCCTATTCTCTCTTCAGATTAATCCACAGTCGAACTCTCTACATTGTTCAGCTTGCATGCCTTCCTAATACAAGGATTAGCTGCTGACGGTCTGACCGTTAGGGTTCGATCCGCGCTATGTTAACGATGTCTCACGTTTCTCAGGTGCATAAACGATCAGTCCATTAATCTATCGTCACGCGTGACACTCTTGGGGGTCAATCATCCGCCTACTCATACAAGTTAGGTCACTTATCTCCTGAGGCTTCTGCACTGAACTGATATAATACTTCTTCTACCGTGGATTCTAGGTTGCTCTTCTAGAAGATCTATGCAAGTGAGTCCTCTAGGAGTTTCACTGTTGGTCTGTTCTAAACAAGACGTTGAGTTTGAGCTCTAGCGAGCCAGAGTCAGATCCCTCGGAGGAGTTCAATCTTGGCGCCCGCCTGGACACCATGTGAGCGTAGTACCCGAATACAAATATGGTATTCTGTTGCAGAGATAACCGCAGATGCCCATACACCGATGTTCCTTATACCAACCAACACTAAATAACCTTGAAGTCGTAGGATATCGATACACCATGCTTCCATACGTACAAAGTTTACTGCACGACCTTGAACCTCGGAATCCAGCTGATCCCTTCGGTTAGTCAGCGTAGTAGAAAGTGTCGGGGGCTCCCCCCGGCGCCAACCGACTCTCACTCCGGGTCCTATAGCAAGGCTACGGCAAGCTCCTCGCGGAAAAACATGAGTAGTTTCCGACTGTTGCTTCCGTGTCAACCGATAAACCGACCATCCTTTTGCCCCCACTTCGCGTACCACTTCCATGCAAGCAATGTCGGACACGCCTTTACCTCGGGGCGACGCCGGACACAACCCCAATTCCTGGGGTGTTGCCGAGAATTTACGTAAAAACCGGAGCGAGGGAGAAAGACCCGAATGGCTTTCGACAACGAAATTACCCACTCCAAACGATACTCGGGACGCCGCTCACCTCGTGCGCGCGAACCCATTATTCTCGACTCGCGATAGGTCGGCCGGCGCCGCAGAAACAGAAGAAAAGAAATCCGCCTGGGCCATTTCTAACGATTCGGACATAAAGCGCAGCACACGCGAAAAAGAGTGCAGCAACGCCTCAAAAAAAAGTTGCTGACGGTTCATAGGATTCCGCCGAAATGCGGACTCACCTATCAGACACTCTGAGCACCGTGTACAAATCTGTACATGTGCCGACAACGTACCGGGCATACACAAGGTGATGTGCGCCATACGTTTCACTTTTCACTGCACGATATTAAAGCACAGTGATGCAGGGTACTCTGGTTGTCCAGGTGCAACGGAGAGAAAGCCACCACTTTAGCAAAAGAACGAAAACGTGTGCTACAGACGATACACTCCACACTGTTTTGTCCAGCAGCGCGAACGACGGATTCATGAGAGCAAGTCATCGAAGTAGGTGGGCGTTCGATTGCTCTGTCGTGTTCGCTCGAGTGAAGCAGCGGGACAATTCGGTTTTGTGCCCACATCATCCAAGTCGAGGAGCGACCACTGCTTCGATTGAGGACCGCTCTCTCCCTCTCCCTCCTGCTTTCCTGAGATTCTTGAGGGTGACTCTGATTCCCCAGCTGCCAATCCGACCGACGTGCCCGACTGGAAATGGATGCTGCCGTCGTCCTCCGGATGACTTGATCTTTCCGGTGCCGGCAGTCTCGAAGAACCAGCTGTCTGCGGCAACACCTGGTCTCCTCTCCGACTGCAGTCTTCTCCCAGAACAACAGGCAGCCCGGGCTCACCGTGCTCCAAGCGAGCTGACTCAAAACTTCGTATTAGGTCTACACTACCAGCGCATCGACACTGCCCTGGAGAACCATCGTCTCTCCACTCGACGAGCGATACCTCCTTTAGGATGTCCGTAGACAAGAACGATGTGAGGCGGCCAGCTCTCTCACCTCTCTGGCCGCTGTGCTGCAGTGATTCGCGAGGGTGCCAGGGTGCACACGTACCCTCTTGACATAACGTAACTCTGCTTTCGGGTTCCGGGGAGAACCCCGAATCTACAAGCGACATGCTTCTCCTCTCTCGAGGCGCTTTCTCTTCCTCTTCAACAACAGTCTGTTCACACACGAGATAGCCTTTTCCTTTAGCTCGTTGTGTTTCCTCAGACATGCTTCCTCCTTCCCGCAGCTTTCTCCAGCAACCACGCTCCCCCTCTTCCTTTGCCGGGGCCTCACAGAAATCCATGTCGAGGAGATCCATACTCGGGAGAAGCGAGCCCTGACGCGTCTCAATCGTAGTAGAGTGCAGTTGGCTTTCTCGTCCACACAGGGCCCCAGCAACCATCTCCCTGCCCTCCCTACCTTTCTTTCGCGGTGCAACGCTCCGTTCCTGAGTGAAAGAGGCTTCATCGTCCTCATTATCAGATAAATCTGTAGGGATGTCGCCTTCGCCGTCTTCACTGCTTTCTTCTCGGTCTGCCGTTCTTTCTCTTGTCCTCTCTTGTGCTCTACGCCCCGCACCCTCCTTCACCTCTTCGATACAGCCTCCCCGCATGCCCTCTGCGAACTCCTCCCTCCACTGACCTTCTTCGGCTGTTTCTTCTGAAGCCGCGTAAAGACCACCATTACCAGCTCGTGCGCTTGGCCGTGCTCTCGCCAAACCGTCAACCAGTCTTTCGGCTTCACCGCTTTCCTGCACCTCATCAAGCATCATCGAGCTTCCGTCGAGAAGAGAAGTTCTGGTGCCCCGCCCTCCCACGAGCCCCCGTGCAGGGAACGACTCGGCGTCTCGCTGGAGGAGCACGCCCTCACCTTCACCCGCGGGTTCCTTAGAAGGCGCCACCACCTCCGCTGGCACGAATCCATTCCCTCCCCCGTCCCCCGAAGACGAAGCAGAAGGCAAAAAGGGAGGCCTCTTGAGCGTTCTCGAGCCGGTGCATCCGATGCCAGACGGACCGGAGAAGCAAGAAGCTGGCTTTGAGAAGTCAGCTCCTGGCGCCGCCGCTGAGAGGTCTAGAAGACCCGGAATACAAACTGAACAGGTGAAGACCAGTGACACTGGCTTGTGATCAGATGAAAAATAGCGAGGATGGTCTGTATACGACAGAACCGTGAGGGGACGACAGGGAGGAGGGAGACCGTCTTCTTCGGGCTTAGGTTTCCTGGCAGAATCGCGATGACTGGATGAAGGATCTCGAAAAAAAGAGGTAGCCGTGGTGGGTGAAGAGTGGAAACCATCCTTGCTCCCCGCCTCCATGGAAGCTGCGGCAACGCCGGGAGAAGCAGCAGACGCTGAGCTGTCTTCACGAGTGACTTGGTCTTCAGAGCGAGATGGCAAAGGGCAGAACGAGGCTTGGCGGTGAACGCGTCGGCCGCAGTAGAGAATGCGGTCGCACCTGTACGAGAACGCCAGGGAGAACGTAGCACGCACTGACGCAGGAGAGCCGCACGACACAATTCTCAGCAGCTCGGCCCAAGTACGCGCTGATCCGGGCCCCTGGCGGGCCAGACGCAGCCTCCCCAAAGTGAGCAACGCTGTAATATGCAGACTGCATCGCGAGAACAGCGGGACCAAAGCAGAAATAAAAAGATATCACTTTGTAGCCGTCTCACCAAGCCGGAGTGCGCTTGAGATCATAGTGAGACGAGTTGCGTTTGTACTTGTAGGTCGGCTGGAACTCGACGGGGGCTTCGTGGAAGTGGAAGAAGGGGGGAAGCGAATGCCGCTGACTTATGTAAAACTGATCCAACCTGACAACAACAAAAATGTAAGCCCTGACACAAGAGTTCACTTTTTGAGGATACCAGGAAAAAAGAGCACACCACCACGAAGAGACTCATCGTTGGAGAAATGCCTTCATTCCGCCTTGCCTCCGCCTTCGTACTCCCGCCTGTAACCCGATCTGGACAACTTACACGCATGCTCTTCCCACCTCCGCGACGCCAAACCCGCGTGCTCCTCTTTCTTCGTATGAGAAAGACAACGTCCACATCGAACGCAGGCTCACGAACCAAGCGCCAGAACTCAAGCCCACAGAGACAAACGCTGCGCGAAAGACATATCGAAGCACTCCTCGTTTGCCAACTGGCGCTGCTCAGCCATTCCGCCCCAAATCCCTGGAGATGGCTCGGGTACAGGTCTGCTTCGCAGAGCTTTCCGGCTAGAGAACGCTGTTGTCAACTTTTTGCAAGAGCGCAGCATCAGTAACTCAATCGGCACCCTTCGCTTCAGAGACAAAAACGTCTCACACTAGACCCAGGGAGATGTATCAAATCGCGCCACATACACCTACGAGAAACAAAATTCTCTCCCACGACACATTCCCTCTACGCTTACTTCAGCAGACTCAAAAGGGCGCTCTTCGGATGGTTAAGGGCACCTACAACCTGTTGATGATTTGCTACGAGGCGGAAGTTGAAGTCCCCAGCGACCACAGTGTAGTCGTGCTCCAGAGCGTTTGCCGTGTATGCCGGCCCCGACTGAAATGCTTGCTGAAGCACCTGAGACATCTGTTGCATGCGTTCGTGACTGCTGCCTTGGCCACTCGCCAAGTGCACATTGAGGAAGCAAAAAGAAGTCAAGCCCATCCGCAAGCTCACGCCGACCGCCCCCTGCAGGAAAGAACAAACCGGGCGCTCTCTTAGTGTACTCCCAGCTACGCAGGTTTCTTCACACACACTTCCGAACTACCCCTGGTCCGGCTACGTAAGAAATTGAATCAGCGGGCACGCGCCTCAGTGCGAGCCATTAATAATGCGGAGTCTACTCCCCACTCCACGCCGCCACTGCGTCCCACACGACTATGTCGCCACAGAGCCACAGACAACGAAAAGTCTGACGTGTCCAGCCGATGCCGACTACGGTCTACCGAGCCGCACGTACACACACAGTATTACAGTGCCCTGACAAAAACCGAACTCGTCTGCTCACGTCCCGGACTGAAGCAGGACATCTCCACAATAACCTCACAATGATATCAAGTTCTGATGTGTGAGCTGAAGTGGCTTGAAACTTCTAGGCTAGCCGTACCTTGTTTCCCGCGTTGCCCTTGAGACCGACCTTGACAGTAGAGATCTCAACGCCTGAGGAAAGGACAAGCAAACAAAGCTCAGGTCTTATGACGAGAAAAAGGCCCCCCGGAACAGCGTCAGTCAGCCGCTTCTTCCGTACCCAAGAGACGAGTTTTTCTTCGCAGGGTTCCTCCAGGAGAACTCCCCCACCTGGGAAGAACAGTTCAAAAGATTGCCACTTGCTCCTGATCAACGTGAAACTTAGTGCAGTGCACACCGGTATAGAACATTAACTGTTTTCATCTTACACTGCTATCATCGTCCTCCTCTCTGATACGCCCGGGGCACACTACTAAGCTGTCACAGGCGCGAATGCCAGGTCGCCCCACAAAGCACGAAACGAGATGCAGGTCGCTCTATAGTAGAAGCTGACGGACGTACGCGCGAGATGCAGCGGTCCAAAGTCGATAGTTCACAATGGAGCGACATACTGCCGTTGCCCACTGTCAAAACACTCCAAGCCTGCATTGAACAGACCCACTGTCTGTTCAGATGCGTAGCAATCAGGCATCTGAATCCGAGCATACCCCGAAGCATCACGAGTAACGCCGCATCTGCCCCCCAGAGCGGAGTAACAACTCACACCGGAGCGTCCTAATCGCCATGGTTGCTTACCTGCAAGGAGCTTTTTGAGCTCCGTCCGAATGAAGACCAGAATCATTAGCCCAACCATTGAGCACGAGCGAACTTTCACAAACGTGGGGGCCTGAGAGTAAGCACCCGATCTGGGACCTTCAACTACTCCGGGAGAAGCTGACACCCCTCGGGACGCCTGTCTCCGGCCGACTCCCTCGTCCGCCCACCCTGTGTCGACACCGCCTCCCGTGAAGAGAGAGAGAGGTAAGCCGGACGAGAGCTGAGCGTCCCTTTTGAAATAGCCAAAAATCCCCCCCTCATCGTCAAAACGCCCACTGTCATCTTCTCCCCTCCCTTTTTCTGAGGTGCTGCCCTCATCGCGACCCAACCCTGTACAGGAGACAAAAGAGGACGATGACACAATGGAGCTCAACGAACGCAAGCTTTCTTCTCGAGCTCCGCGCCTAGGTTCATGAGAAAAAGCACGGCTCAGTCGCTGTTGACGGCACGCAGCAAATGGAGGTTGAGGGAAGTGGTGTGCCAAGTTGTTCAAGGCAGCGGCGGCTTTTTGTTCCAAGCGGGCTTCTTTGTCAGTGTCTTTCAGATTCATTAACACACGGAAACCGGTAAGCTCAACCTGTAAAAGAGACAGACAAAGCGATGCCATCCGCTAGTTACCTAGCTGTGTTAAGAAAGTACTGATGTAACTGCTCCTGCTCGCTTTGAAGCCCTCCCGATGTGTGAACCTTGAAGTTCCATCCACGCGGAAACACTCTCACAGTTCCGCGCGAACCCTACATGGCGGAAGGATGTATAAGCACGAAAAAAATGACGATTTCAGACATACTAGCCCACGCCGGAAATCTCTACAGAATTTTCAGTAGGAAGCCCTCCGCTTCCAGTGAGTGGCCGCTGGCTTTCTCTTTCACCTTCTTACCAGTTCCTGAATGCAGAAGACATACAAGTCAGCCTGCTGTTTGACGGGCGTGAGCCACTCCTCGATGTCTTCCCACTCGTGAAGATCCCTTCCTGCCAAATTCCAGGTTCCAACCCAGACACGCAGCGGCAGCATAGATCCCCCTGCTCCTTCCTCTTTCACACCTGCCTCTCTTTCTCCTCGTAGCTGCTGTGCCTGCTCTTCAGGGGTGCTCCTTCTAGCCGCGCCGACCGCTCTTTGAGCAACCGTAGATCCTGCGGCGTGCTCTTTACTGTCGTTTACAAGAGCAGGCGCTGCAGTGGCGGCCGCTCTGAAGTCCCCGCTACCCGCACTGTCCTGCCTTGAACCAGTGACGCCTGCCGTACAATTATCTGCTTTGGCTTCCCCGACGGAGGAATCTCTATCAGTAGACGACACTTCGAATGTTGCTGACGCGTGAACTAACGGAGAACAGAAGAAACCGTTTCTGCTTTGCGGCCGGAAGCCGCGTGCCGACTGCTGCCTCGTGCCGTCGGAAGCCCCCGGCGAGGTTGAAGACGATTGAGGAGGTGTGGATAGTTCTAACTGCCGCTGAGACGCGAGCTTCATTGCGGTAGTCGTTGTTCTCTTGCCCACAAGAAGGGCCGTCTTGCGGCAAGAAGTGTCCGAACTGCCACCCTCGGCGGGGGATGACGTAGACACACTCAAGCGATGCAGCCCGAGGAAAACGTCGATGACCTCTTGGCGATAGGTGTCTTCGAAGGTGTTTTGATAAAACCTAACGCAAAGAAAATGCGAACAGACACGGGGATGAATAGAGGGACGCGCGATAGACAGAGTCACAAATGTCCTGTTCACAGCCCCCTTGGCCTGGAACGAGGGGGATATGGAGACATAGCCCAACCAAAAGGAGGGAGGAAGGAAAGCCCTCCGGAAGAAAAAACGTGGAGTCCCAGATCACTCAGGAAAAGGAAAGCAAACTCGACAACCGGAAAAGTAAGAACCAGCAACAGGCAGAAATCGTCAGGTACCTCGACAAAAAGCACTACAGAGTACTTCTGAACCGCGGTCCAAGACGATACAGGGAGCAAGAAAAAACGAAGCCAGCGATACTCCAACAAATCAGGCCGCACGTAAAACTGAAGCTTCACACGTATACCTAACACGGCCACCAATCCGTTACGTTCTCAACATCAACGTGAATTCATGCATCGGTTGCCACCTCTCTATGGTCCCGTTGTCTCGGAGGCTGCTGCGGAAGCATTATCTGAAGAAAGGAGAACAGAGGCGTCCAAAGAACAGGGGTGGAAGATTCTGCTAGACCGCAGCTACTTGCTGCAGCCTTCACGGGTAGAACCTTACCGCCCCAACGCCTTCAAGGCGTGGTCTAAATTGCTGGAGAAAGTCGCTTTGCCTCCCTGCCGCATGTGGGACGTAAAAACCGAACCTGTCCCAGTATACAAGAGACTTATGCTGTCTCCCTGAAAAAGGACATGTACATTGGGACGCTCATCCTGGCTTGCTGGAATCTCTTCGCCGTCTGAGACCCTAAAGAAAGACCCACCTCTCGTAACATGAAGATAGCAGATTAGGCCGACGCAGAGACTCAGCAACACGTAGAGGCGAGAGAAGCGGCGGCTCACACCTCTCTCGCATTCATTTTCTTCACAACAGTCATTTTCTCTTTGCATGCCTCAGAGCCGCGAGACTCGCATCCAGTAAACTTCCCGCTTTCACGGGCGACTTACTTGATCAGCCCAAATTCGCTTCACTTCTTCTCTCAAGACACTAACTTCCTCTTCCGCATCATCGCCACCCGAGATAGCGCCCCTACCTCGTGCACCTGTCCCTCCTGCACCGGCTTCCTCGCTGCAGCCTCTGCCGGGCCACCTGTCCCTTCCTTCCCCTGCCGGCGACGGCACGCATGTGCCGCGAACGTGCGAGCCACCGGAATTCTTGTGCCACGCTTTTTTCCCGCCAGACGACGAGACTGATGAAAAACCCCCGCCGGCTCCTTTGGAGCCAGTCCGTTCACTCCACTCGGCTCCTCGTCTCTCAGAGCCGGCCATAGCGGCCCCGGAAGTGCTCCGAGGATCTCGCAGACTGCTACTTCTGCTTCTAATCTTTGTACGGTGATGGACCCCCAGGCCCCCTGAAGCCCCGCTGCTGCTTGCAAAACCTCCTCCTCCCACGAAAAGAATAAGGTTGCCACACCTCCCCGACGACGAAGGAGAGCGGAAGAAAGGTGCGGACAGATTCGTCACTCCGTGGCAGGGAGACGCAGCCGAACACGTGATGAGGTCTGTACAAGAGGCGAAATATGAGGACACTCCCGAATAAACGGACAACAGAAGCAGGGTCTGTTCACAGGAAGTGCCCAAGCTACGCTGTTGAAAAGGAAAAGTGGGCGGGAACGAGTCAGGGAGACTTCCGGGCTGTGAAATACGCGCCAGCAACAGGAACACCACGAGATGGCTGCAGGGGCACGCCAGGTACCGGGAGATGGGGGAACAAGGACACGACTGACCACGCAGAAGAAAGAAGATGAAAAGACTGAAGCGAGAATCCAAGCAACCACCGCATAAGAAAGAAGCTTTGAGGTGGGCTCCGAAGAGGGAAGAGGTCACAACGCATACACGGCATAGACCACGAGTTGCACGCCGCAGGAGCGCAGTCAAAGCGAAAAGCGAAGTAGGCAAACGAAGTAACACCTAAAACACCAGGTGCGTGGATTGAATGCAGGTGACCGCGCCACGGTATGGCAAAGAAAAACGAAGAGACGGCGACGGAGCAAATGAATCGACTACACCACTTACTCCGCCGCTTGACAGGAAGAAGGAAAGAATCGAAATGATTTGCCCGCAGGTGCTGGTTCAGCCAGAACCAGCAGAAGTACCTGACATGCCGACACCACAGCGGAAGAAAGTCTTGTTGAAGCCCAGCCTCTCATTCACCTCCACAGCAAGATATGAATTCTCGAGAAATTTTCACGATTCAAAAGCACAAGGGTGCCTACACACACAAGCCGAAAGAAAGCCAGGACGTCGGCGGCACCTACCGCACGGGTAAGGCCCGACGAACAGTGTTCTCGCTCTGATATGATTGACCAAGAACCAGCAGAATCCGCTGCCGTCCGTCCATACAGAGAAGGCACGCTGTACTCTTGTACACCGCCATACGGGACATAGAGACCGAGGGAAGCTCTGCACTTTGTTCATTGAACCCCTCTGAAGAGAGCCAGTTTGGCTACTGCAATGACGAGGCGTGTGTCGTGGCTTGAAGACCCTCGTTGTCTTCTCAAGACCGTTGAACTCACTACGGAATCGCTGCCGGCCTCGTGATTTCAACGTTCAACAGTTACTGTCCGCCCAAGTGTGGCCACGCACTTGAATCAACATTCGGAGTCTCGACTGCTTCTTCCCGTTAAGAAGGGATTTCTGGTGCGTATCCGAATGGCAGCGTCCAGGATGATTTCCTCCGAGTATTCTCACAAGGCCTGACTTCAACAGGCTACACTACTAAGCTACGCTGGCACGCAGCCACGTCCCTGTGACTGAAAACATACGCGCCTACACAACTGTAGGAAAATGTCCCCCTGTAAGCCGTGATGAAACGACGTCGATTTATACGGATAGAAATCAATTGTCTGCTTGGCCTTGACCGAAGTGGGGCTACCAGCTGGTGTCAACAGGTTTGCACAGCCTCCCCATTTTATAGTCTCTTCGCAAATGCCGCTGACCTCCGTTAGCCACCGCGGTAGAAATTTAATCACTCTCCGTTCGTTCTTCGAACCACAGAGCGTGACTCCGTGCCACAGCCATGCCGTCCGCTCATACCAGTGCATCTGCGAACTCGCCAATGTATTTCGCGGGGACGCGAGGATTAGAGGCTTACCATTGAAAAACGTTGGTTCTATCCAAGCAATCCAAGCAGTTCGTCCGCAGCACCCCGCGCTGCTTGTGACCTCTGTCCGCCGCTTCGTTCTCCGCCTTCTCGGTTCCTTCTCCGCTGCCTTCTGTTTCGTCTTCTGTCCTGCGGCTAGCCGACCGCGGCGTGCCTTGTCGGATATCGTCATGACAGAAAAACTCACCTTTTGAGGTTGCTCCGCGTGCATCGCCGCGGCCCTGCCTCTGTTTCATGACACAGGCCTGCCTTTTCTTACGGTATCGGCGAGATGGCTCCAAATAGAATCCAATAGCAGCGGCAGCATCCAGAAGACGGGTCTCCACAAACTCTCCCAGTGCCGCCTCATACGCTTTCGACTTGACCTGCAGAGGCACGGAATGCCCGACACGCTCACTTGCGCACCCCAGGTGTGCTGTGCGAAGGCGAATACAATGCGGACGAAGAACCAAGTACGCGGCCGCCTTCCGCACCGCGCGGACACCGATATCCTCAATACTGGCATCACATGAACCCGAAAGAGAGCGTTACCAGACGCCCTGGAGCAGGCGACACGCGAGGAAGGAGATACTAACAGAAAATGAACGCACTCCCCAGTAACTGTCTTGCTTCGCGCACAGGGTGCACTCGTTGCTGCTAAGATAATCAAAGTACTACTAGGTCTCGTTCAGCGGGTTTTGCTGCAAGAACACGCTTCAAGTGTGCCTAGACAGGTCTACACGGACTTGAAGCGAACACCAGGACAAGACCAAAGGAAATGTGCAAGGCGCTCCTGCCCGCGCAAGCCGAGGTTCTCATGTACTGCTTCTGACCTGCTGGTGAAAGTCGTAATGCACATGCCGAACACCAGGTGCACGCGGGTGATCATGTTCGTAGGCAGCAATTTGCTGCTCCAATGCCGCGACTAGCCGCGCCTCGTTCGTTCTCGACCCACTCAACAAGTCCACATAACACACAACTGGACCGTACCGACTAAACAAATCTTCCTGAAACGAAACAGCACACTCAGCAGCGCGTCAGCAACCCTTTTCAACGGTTGCACTACATCCACCCAAAGGTGTGCCTGATGCCTAGGGACACTCTGTGTCTTCGTGGACGCTTTTCTGGTAGGCCCCATTCATCGATGAGAACAGGAATACATCAGTCATGGACGGATGCAGACTGCTCTGGATGTGCACTGCTATCCACCGCAAAGAGTAAGCATCCGCGCAGCACACCGACATGACGGACAGGACCAGGATAACAAAGTGGATTACGCCATACCCAAGCGAGTGCCTAACTCGAACGCCCGGAATGGTGATACCTGTACACGGTTTCTGAACACGCACTCCAGCCACACGGGCGTTTCCTACCAGGATACATCAGAGAACCTGCCTATGAACAAACCGATACGCGGGGATGCCAGAACATGAGTGACCAATCTCTCCGCACTGTTCAGAGAACTCTCTCCCAGGGAGCACGCAACCATGGCGGAGCAAAGTATTAAGACGTATACCCCGCTAGCGAAGAGAGACCCCCGATATTCTCGTGCAGACGCAGCACGTACTCCGGCGCATGCAGCGCGGACAGGGCGCTAAGAATTCACTCTCCTACTTGATGTTTCTCAAACGCCGTCGTAGTCAGGATGGTATTCCGCGTCACCGCCGTCTGAGCAGTGAGCCCCGTCTGCTCCCAGAAAACAGGGACAGAGCCACGGACTTGTACCAAACTCGCCCAGCGCCCTAGCGTTTCTGCGCAACGCTCTCCTGAGGCAAGCAGCGGGTCTGCCGTCGGAGACTGCAGGCCAGGTGTAGAAACAGCACAGCAAGGCGCGGTGTACGCCATAAGACGTACCCGCTGCTCACTCTCTGCAAAGTTAGCGACCTGACAAAAGAGAGCAACAAGGCAGACACAAAGCAAGCAACAAAACCGTGTTCAGTGCTGGGCAGCAGAGAAAGGACAAGAAGAAGGAGCGACGTCTACACCAAAGCGACAGACCACGGAAGAGACAGGGATGCCTGCCGAGTGCCGCGCGACTTCTCAAACTTCGGCATCCTCAACAACGTCCTCCAGGGACTCCAGAACATGGTAAACAACCGGACACGGAGAAAAAAAAGGCTCCTCCCGACACCGGGGAGAAGAAACGATCGTCGGAAAAAAGGAAAACCGAAGCCTACGCGGTGCTGATCTCAGGACAGACAGAGTCATATCCTTCTTTCCCCACAGGGTAGCTGCGCCTGTGCAAGGGTCCACCATTTTGACAGACCCGCTAACACTTCGGATTAGTCTTTCAGCAGCGCCGATTCACACTGCCGCCAGCAATGAGCTGCTCTAGACTCAGAAACTGAGACACAAGAGAGCCCTGTTCCCACTTTCTCTATGCCTGGGCTCCAACAGCCATCCCTGTCTTCAGTCCTGCTTCACGTTGATCCTCCGCGGCTCGCTGCTCACATACCGCCTCACTTACATTTCCTTCGTCATCGATCCCCCTTGCGTTGTAGCGCGTGCCACCGCGCTTCGAGCTTCTCCGGCAGATAAGAAGCAGCTCCACGCTCCGCACCAACAGCGGTCCCTCCGCTTCTTCTGTCTCTTCCCCCCTGAGGGACGCAGAGCGAGAAGAGGGCAACACCTGTTGTCGGGGAGCCACCATGCCGCAGGAACGAGCCGGGAGGAATCGCTGGCAGAGCGGAGGAGACGAAACAGAGGAAGTGCTTTCCATTCGGACGTAAGCAACGTAGCCTGGACAATAAACAAAACACAATCGCTATCCTGGGCTTCAAGCGAGA
This sequence comes from Cystoisospora suis, assembly GCF_002600585.1. Classification (NCBI taxonomy): domain Eukaryota; phylum Apicomplexa; class Conoidasida; order Eucoccidiorida; family Sarcocystidae; genus Cystoisospora; species Cystoisospora suis. Next base: position 14,307 of record NW_027158939.1, read on the forward strand.
GACGCGGGGAATAAATTCTGAAGAATCCGAGCGAGGTACACGTTTGCACAGTGACTTGAATCTGGGCGTGACCACCGATGACAGAAAGCGGTTAGAGACAAACCAACTGACGCAAAAGTGGAAACGAAACACGCTAGCGCGTACTGCTGAATGAAGCAGGCAAGGTACTGCGCTTGGTGCTTCTCACTCTCCCAACACACTTTCAGATGTTTACCTTGAATGAGGGGTACCATCCACCGCTGGTCGAGGCCGGCAGCTTCCCATTCTCTGTAAAGCTGCACGTTCCAAGTAAACCTCCGATCTGCAACTGAAATGAGGCCGGCACCGTTCCAGCTGTAACCAAGCGAATCGCCGCCTCCGCCTCCTTCCCCCGTCCCGTCACTGGCCCTTCCTCCAGATGACTGTCCTGCTGCTTGGTTGCCGCGGCGGCCAGACTCTGCCTCCCCAAGACAATTAGACTCCCTGTCCGCTTCGTTTACTACGCCACTCTTACCTCCCTCTCCCTCGCCGTACTTCCACCAAAAGGCAACAGCTTCCCCTCCGGGACGCTCTGCGTATCCCGGTAGCTTCTGACGCCTCGTCGAGACCCCAAGGTCTTCCAAGTTTTGAAGACTCCGGGTAAGTTCGAGGTCATACGAGTAATAACAACAGCTACACAACAGTTTCTCTACAGCAGAGGCATACCTGTCTGCCTCGGCTACTGCTGACATGTCTTCCGTAACCCTCGTAGTCAATGAGGTGACTGCAACAGTCGGAGCGGACGACGGGTCTTCGGGGTCTCGAACAACGACATTCGACGACACCACTGTCGCAGACGCTACACTTACGGAAGAAAAGGCATCGCTGTTGCTGCTTAAATGGATACTTGCACCGTTCCTATCTGAGTGCTGCCTGACAGCGAAACCCACGGAGGCGGAGGAAGGTACAGGCGCAGGAAGCCCGGAGTGGCCGTCTCCTAGGAGAAAATTGCTAGCTGACGGATGCGACGCGGACCGTGCTTCCTTTTGCCTTGACTGCCCTGCCTGTCCTCCAACGGAGCCGTTCATGAGGTCCGCAGTAACCTGCCCCGCAGCTGCAGCGAGTTCGGAGAGCCCAAACGGCCACCGGCTTCCCCCCGCTCCACTAGTTAGTCCCGCTATGAAGCCTTCCGTCTCTGGCCTCCTCACCTCTCCATTCCCCTCCTCCGCTCCGTTCGCCACATCGTTGCCTTGCTCCGAAGTCTGACCTGCAAGTCCAGGGAAAAACAACCCCGCGCTAGAAGCCTCTGTCTCTTTTCCCTGTGTAGGGCGAGGCCCCTCCATTTCCTCCCCTCCACCGGCCGTCACTCCCTCGCCCAGCCAGCGGTTGAAGAGGGGATTGGCCGCACCCTGGGCCAAACCTAACTGTTGTGACACCCACTGCGTCATTGAATTACTTTTCCCTCCTTCGCTTAACGCTCCGCCTAGGCTGTCTGCCGCGGCACTCACGAGTCCCCCTATAGCCATCCGCCCTGAAAAGAGAGACGTCGCGATACTTTCACCTTGCGACGGCTGCGCTGGAATTGTTAATGCAGCAGTTGACACAGCGAGACTGGCCCCGTCTTGTCTGCATCCATCGTGGCATGCGCTTGTCCCTGACGTCTCAAAAAGGGCACCTGCTCTCAATTCATCGGGATCCTCCCGCCGAGGTGTCCGATCGAGATCTGAGAAAGTCAGACCGGTTGGAGAATCAGTTATCTTGTCCTCGTGGTCCCGTATCTCTGGTCTGTGTCCCGACAGGTCCAGTACGGGGACCGCTGGCCGGCTTGCCGCACACTGCAACTCGAGACTACTAAGTCCCTCATTATGAGCAGAAGGCGAGGAGGAGGACGAAGACAAAGACAAACACGGGGAGGAAAAACATGGTGCAGCACTCCGCTTGTCCTGGGGTAGACAGGACGCTCCGAACTTTCTGGCACTCAGCTGCCTTCTGGGTTCCGTTGCCGCGAAGCCCCTCACCACCGCGGCAGCAGACGCAGGTACACCCTTCCTACCCGGGCCAGCTGTAGCATCACGCTCTGCAATTGTCAGTGTCTCAGTCTCTCTCTTTATGGATGCACTCGAGTTCTTCACATGGTAGGGAAGACAAACTGCTCTTTTGACTACTTTCACCACTCGTCTCGACCACTTGCCATCTCCGATTCCGACAACACTGCTGGTGTCCTCCCTACTGTCGTCTCTCTTGTTGGAAAGCTCCGTCTTCCGAGCGTACACAGCCGAGTGCGGCGCCTCCTCCTCCTCAAAATCAGCCACCGACTCCGATTCAGTGACAAGAACGAGGTACCTCCTTCCGCCGACGGTCAAGGTCCCGAGGAGAGCATCAGAATCAAGGGCAAGATGGAAGTGACCAAAAGACGGTGGCGGCTCCATATCCCTTTCGGTTAGCTCCCCAGCGGACATCGCCGCTGCTGCTAGTCGAGGAGCAACCTGTTGAAGAAGAAAGCCCGTCCGGAGGGAAAGCAAGCGCTGGCGGAGAGCCCCACTACGCCTGTCAATAAAAAGACACGGAAGAGAAAGATCTCGGCTGAAAGGAGAGGTAGGCTGTGGAGGAGGAAGGCAACGAGAAGAAAACGAAGACCGTACGTCAGGCAAGGAACACGCCGCTGACGACGACGGCGATGGTGGAGACTGACACGACGCCCAAATAGACGGATGCGGGTAAATCAGAAAAAGGTGGCGGTAGACACACACACGCCAGCGATGTTGGAGAGACGCCGGCAGAGAAGGAGGAATGGCGGAAAAAGCAGTAGGGAAGACCAGACGAGAAGTGGCAGGAAGGGCAGTCAGCGAAGACGCCAGGGGACTCCTTGAGTTCCCGCCACCTTGCACAGACGGATCAGCAGGCGACGCTTCCAGGGAAGACGACTCGTATGACGAAGGATGCTCAACACTTCCCGTCCCCTCGCGGCTGCGAATAGCCCTCGACGAAGACCAGCCACCTCGCTGCCTTGTTGCCACAGACGACGCTGGCCGCGGCTGAATGCATAGGGAGGCGAATGGGTCAACCGTTCCCGGCCGTACGGCCGGGTTCTTCTTCCCCCCTGCTGGCTCTTCCGAGAGTAACGGAGCAGCAGTGGATGTGTTTACGTCTCCGGTATGTTGCAGCGGATGAAGAACAGCCGGCCGCATTACCCGGGTTACACCGGCCCTGGCGGAAACCAGACCGGGAGGAGACGCACCTAAAGACGGAGAGGGCACGCAACCCCTTGGTTCTTCCTGGCTCCCACTTCCGACACCTGCGGCGGTGTTGCCATCGGGCGGCATCGAAAGTAGAGGAGGGGACTTCGGAGGAGGCGCAGTCCCATTGCACCGTACCGACGAAGGAGAAACACCTGCTGCTTCTGACGCAGCTGCTGAGACAGCCTCTCCGCATGCTCCCCTCGAAGGACTCACGGATGAGGGTTCTCCAGTAACAGCCGAAGGAGACCGGGGAGAAGACGAGAAAAACTCTGGACTCAAGTCTGAGAGGGAAAGGGGATCGGGCGGTGTCCGGTTGAGTCGCGCTGTTCCCCCGTCGGGGACGCCGGCGTGGCTGCCAGCCTCCATGAGTGCGCTATGTGACACTCTTGTACTAATGACGCGTCACGATAAGACTCCCATTGCCAGACGCAGCGTGACCTTCAGAACTGACTGTCGCTGTATGGTCGAGTGAGGGCGACGCAGCCGCTGGTGGGGTAGAACGCAGCCAAACACCCACCGGGGCAAGAAGAGGCGAAGCCGGCAGACAGGACACGGAGAAGAGGCGAGAACAGACACCGAGAAAAGAGCGCCGGACCTGTGCACGCGAAGCTTAAAAGGAAAAAGAAATAAGAAACGCTCCGAACTGAATGACACGTAATAGACTTCTCGAGATAGACTGCCAGAGAAAAACTCTTCGCCATAAAAGGTCCATGACCCTCGATGGGCGATGCACGCTTTGTGTTCGAGCCGCCAAAAAAGAAACGGAACTACCAGAGCAAACAAGTCCCATTTTTCGCCACATTCACCTAGTAGATGGGTAAGAAGCAGAAGGCGCCTGTCGCTTTCTCGTGTGAGGCACGGGCAAGAGGCGGACACAAAAGAAGGTAAGGAAGTGGCTTCCGACAACAGCGTAAATCGGTTTAGAAGGACAAGGCGCTCACCCGGGAAAAGGACAGAGCGAGCTTCCTTAAATACGAGAAGAAGTGGAGATAACCTGACTGAAAAGAGATGAAGTCACCGGCGGAGCGACCTCCAGTAGCTGGCTGACTGCCGGGGCTTCCTTGTGTTGGGTTCCCTCGCTCCACGGAAGGAAAGCCTAAGGACCTTTCCTAACCTCCCTTCTGACGTATCCGTACGTATTGACAACAAAAACCAAGCGACCCGAAGAGAAAGGAACAGGGAGCCACCTGGTGAGCTTTTTTCCTTGACCTGGAGCAGCTCTGGCCCGTTATTTACCTGACAACGCATGCAGAGGTCCCTCTACAGGTTAGCTTGCTCGGTCATTGAACTGGGAGGTGAAGCTCGTAGTGTTCGAGGCAGAATCGCACCGTCACCAAAGAGAAAAGGCCGAACCCGAACCGGAGCCAGGTTTCCATTTGAACGTTTCTTTGTGTAAAGGCGGCACCCGCCCGCTGGGCCCCACGTTCACAGGTGTGCGCAAGCACTGACTGCTAGGATGTTGCAGCATCAGACGCAGTTGTAGAGGT